>NC_133932.1:28623679-28925521 GCF_031877795.1 Strix aluco | reverse complement strand
GAGCTTCTTCCTTTCTGTGGCTCATTGCAAAAGATATCCTCTAACGTTTCCACATGACCTGATATTCCAGTCACTTTCCACAGAAACAGGAGAAACACGTTGCTATGAGCTGTCAGGTGTAGCTACTGTTACCAGCCCCGCATCTCAACCCAAAGTACCACTGAACCTGGGAAAGAGATAGAGAACAAGTCAGGAACACACTGCTGCAAACATACAGGCGGTTCCCCTGAGATCAATTGCGTTGCTGACATGAACCAGTGTTTTCATAATCAGGATCCTGTTTAGCATAGGAAATGAAGAACATAGTATTCCAAATGAAACTCCAGGGGAGATTTAAGTAGGCAAAATATAATTGCTTGAATTCGTATCTAAGCAGCACACTGGAATGCTAACGTTGCTATTCCTTTGAATAGTTTGATGGAGTTTTTAATGACCACAAGATCATTGAAGAGTTACTTATTTGTGGTCATAATTGGAAAAAGAGGTAAAAAGCCAGAGGTTTTTATTCTTTAACTTTCTAAGGTGTGAAAAATGAAGAGGAAGCAACAGAGTGAGATGAAAGAGAACATGAGACAAGAAAACCAAAAAGCTTCTTTTTTCTTTTTTAACAAGAAAAGAAACAATCTTTATTATTCTATAATGTTTTAAACATATGGTACCCCATATTGGCCATTTTTTATGTTTTGTGTTAAGTAGCTGAAACAATATAATCCTCACCAGCAATTCTTGAATGAAATAGCTGCTTTGAAAGATTTTAGAATAGACTAAAATGGCATTATGTCCCCAACTAAGTTGCTAGAACAGATGATTACTTGTCTAGCTGAGAAAGTGGGTTTTGAATTCATCTTTTCCTATCTTCTAGTCATTTGGATCTTCTCTGATGCATTTTCTGTGCTAGAACTAAGTGTTTTCAACTTTAATTGATATGAGTGGGAACCTGAAGATCGTAGTTAATCTTAATGTCCTGTTAGTCAAAGTAAATATGATGGTCCACTTACATCATTTCACTTAATACATTGTAATAAAGCAGGTAATCATATTTTTATATCAAAATGGAGTAAAACAGTACACACTTTATTAGTGAAGGAATTGTTATTTTAATTTTCTTTCTCTGACTAGTTGACCACCTCTGAACACAAAGTACTTTGTTTTTTGTAGTCTAACTTCTAATCACAGCATACAGTATGAAATAAATTGTCTTTCAAAAGTCTTAAGTTTACTAGGGTTCCATGGTAACAAAGTTATAATCTCCTAAAATAATATATGAGTTTTGTCTTAAAAGATCTAATTTCCATAAGGCTATTTTCATTACCATTAATTAAGTTACAATCTTTTAATACTTTACCAATTATGTCCCTTACCAACTTTGTCCAGGATTTCTGTCATGCTAACTAGCTCAAATGTTACCTAAGTCATCTCACATTTACTTTGAAATATGAGGATTAAATTCTACACTGTTGGAGTCTTTCCAATGGTTTTTAAACATATCTAGAGATGCAATCTGTGTCACAGAGTGCTTCTATGCCAGTTTTAAAAATTGATTCAGGCCAAGATGCGAGGAGTTCTTAAATTTGATCATTAAGTTACTGTTTAGTATGTTTATAGATAGGTACAAATTAATTTGTTTTCACAATAAAACACTAAAAGCTGTCATTAAACAGGCTTTTGTTTGAGGCTAATTGGAGAAAATGAGTGTTTAGTTGCATTATATTTTGCAGTAGTTGGAAACAGCATAACAGCAGACTGTAAAGACGTAGCTCAGGAGGAGAGTGATAATGTTAAAGTTGATCGTGAAATAAATCTCCTGAAAGGTTTTCTTTCTGACTGATTACAAGCACAATGACAGTTGTGTCATTCTTCAGCAGCTGTCTGTCTGTATGAAAGACAGGAATTTTGGAAAATGTAGGGGAAGTTACTGGAAATCAAATGAAATTTCTAAGCAGACTACAGCCTGTTACCATTTGTTTCTATTGCTTTTAGAGAAATATTCTGTGTAACGACACAGAACTGTACTGAGTAGGTGCAAAATCTCACTCTTCGTAGGTCAATTAGGGAAAAAAACAGTAGAAAGGAAATAAAATAGTGAAACTTCTCTACATTAAAAGAAACATATATATTTATTTGATTAACTCCAATTTTCTGTATTGTTATTGACATTTTAACTGCCCTAACTGAAACTGGCCCTAAACCATAGCTATAATATTTTTTTAAAACATTTTGAAATAGTTTTTATTATGCTGATATTTCTCTATTCCAGGTTACTCATGAATCTCACAGAATATTTGGCATTAGAAATTTCAGCCCAGATTTTATGTGTTAACAACATTATTATTTGATTATTTTTCTGTCGATCAGAAATAATAATCAAACTTATATTTTTAAATGGTTAATTTTATCCAAGCAGGGAAAAAATACTTAGCATCATACGTAATTACTTTCTCCTGAGGCTATTGTAATTGGGAAGGAGGAAATATCACACGTTCAATAATAGCATTTTGTGCTAGATAATGTAAATGTATGATCATAATGATCATACAATCATAGAATCCCAGGTTGGAAGGGACCTCAAGGATCACCTGGTCCAAACTTTCTTGGCAAAAGCATGGTCTAGACAAGATGGCCCAGCACCCTGTCCAGCTGAATCTTGAAAGTGCCCAGTGTTGGGTAATCCACCACTTCTCTGGGGAGATTATTTCAATGGCTGATTGTTCTCACTGTGCAAAATTTTCCTCTTGTGTCCAGTTGGAATCTCCCCAGGAGTAGCTTGTACCCTTTACCCCTCATCTTTTCCATGTGACTCCTTGTAAAAAGAGAGTCTCCATCTTCTTTGTAGCCACCTTTTAAACACTGGAATGTGGTGATAAGGTCTTCCCTAAGCATTCTCTTCTCAAGGCTGAACAAACCCGATTCTCAGCCTTCCCTCATGTGCCAGGCTTCCCAGTCCCCTGATCATATTTGTGGCCCTTCTCTGGACCCTCTCCAGCCTGTCCACATCTTTTTTTTATGGCGGGGACCAAAACTGAACACAGTATTCCAGGTGTGGCCTGACAAGCACTGAGTAGCGTGGGGATAATGACTTCTTTCTCTCTGCTGGTGATGCCCTTGTTGATGCAACCCAGCACCCTGTTGGCTTTCTTTGCCGCAGCAGCACTCTGTTCACTCATATTGAGCTTGTTGTCCACCAGGACCCCCAGGTCCCTTTCCACAGAGCTGCTCCCCAGCCAGGTAGGTCCCAGCCTGTGCTGCACTCCTGGATTATATTTTCCCAGGTGCAAGACCTTACATTTGCCCTTGCTGAACTTCATAAGGTTCTTGTTAGCCCACCCTTCCAGCCTATCCAGGTCTTTCTGCAGGGTGGCTTTCCCTTCCAAGAGCTAAATGTAGTCTATTGGTTTTGATAGTTGACTATATTTCCTTCATGACCAAACTGAGAACTTAAACTGCTTATAGCAGTAGAGAAAAGATTGTTAGATTCTTGTGAAAAAAGTAATAAAAAGATGAAGGCCTACCTGTTACATTATTATAACTGTTTCCTCCTATAATCAGTCTTTACCAGCAGTCTAGTAAGAAGACATTAACATTACTTAAATATGTATTACCTTGTTTAGTTCATGTTTATTTTGTTCTGCTTTTTATGACACTTTTTAATATCTCCCAGATTTAAGACCTCTTTTAAATGTCACTGAAGATATATACTGTACCAGTTATGAAATTCTGTGGTTTGCATTGCTCCCCATAATAAATTTATTGTTTTATTATATCTAATCGTATGGTATTATTAGAACACTTTAAATAGTACACATAACAAAGATATATGCTTCTAAATGCAAGAAAAAAAAGAAAAGAAAAATATCCACACACCCTGTAAGAATTATTCATAACAGAGAAGGAATTCAGATAATCTATATATGACCCTCTCAATGGCTCTGCTACTCAGATGTTGTAAACCAATGATGGTCCACTGAAAATACTTCAACATCTGGCCAAAAAGTAGAGAAAACCTCCAATTTACTTGGAATTATTTTCCCTTGATCAGAGCCTGTTAAGATTTATAAGCAAAAGGAGGGGATATATTGCAACCTGAGAGTTGGCCATCTGAGTCATAGGGCTCTGAATTCAAATTAATAGATACGATTTCTATCACTGAATACTTTCTGGCTTATGAACATTATGTTAAAAATAAAATTTATATCACTTTGGAGTTCCAGTGGATAACTGTCATAGGTAATACTAGTGTGGTCTGTATATTGATGGATTTTACAGTTTTGTCACATTAGCAATACTTCTGTGAACATTTAGCTTGCTGACAGTGACTTTGACAGAAAGAAACCCACTGTATAGAAACGTTACACTTTCATTAAAAGATCAAGCTGATTTCTCTACCTGGTGGTCTGAAGGAGCAGTGCATATCTGCCTTATAAATTAAGACTCTGGAGAGAAAGTAACTTTGAGACGGCTTTGCCTTGCAGACCTTCTATTACTGTCTAGTGGTGGGGAAAGCAATTTTTCTTAGTGCAAATGAGTGGTACCTGCTTTTACTCTTAGACTTTGGCATCCCTTTTTCAGATTAAGTGAAAAGTTAGGAGGAGAAGGATTCCCACTGAGAGCATCAACGCATGTATCTCTTTAGGTTGTAATGATGGTACTTTCACAACTGAACAAATAGTCATATCCATTTTTCTAAGTTAAAGATTTAGGAGAACACTTTGAACTACGATAACAATCTAAAGAGGCCTTGAAGTTATTTTTTATGTTTTGCCCTCTCCTTGATGCAAATGCTAGAGAACATTGCCAGTAAATTTCAATCACACATTTACTTTTTTTTTTCCTCAAGCATACTGCCCCACCAAAAATCTGTGACTTACTCATTTTCAATTGCCAAAATTAGAAAAACATGCTGGCAACCTAAAACTGCCTGAACCCAGAGACTTATTTTCCTTTTAACCTAATTAATAAAAAGATAAATATTTAAAATGCTTGAGAACAAAATTCCTAGCATCGCATACACTTTTTCAAAATACTAAAGGATTCTTCTTCTCAAAAATACATTTTTGCAGGGAACAGGTTGTGAATGCTTCTGTAATTTATCAGATTATTGTGATCAGGATTTGTAAAGAAAACCTCTCATGAATTTAACTTAACTGGCTTCCAGTGGATGCTATGTAATAAAATAGACATTGTACACATTTTTTCTAGATGTTACAGTTCATTCTACTGCATTGGCTCATTCTTACAGAAAATTATCTTCTTTTCTTCAAGTGAGCATGAAAACTTTATGTTTTCCACTGAACTTTGCAACTATTCTTCCATTAAGATATTAGTATATGAAAGCATTAGTCAGTTGTGCATTTCCTGATTTCTTTGGGAAATTCATATTCATTCAGGATATAAGACTGGTCTGAATCATTCTCATTTTCTTTTGCTACATAAGTGAAAAACTTCAATGTCAGCAATAAAAATCCTTTCTTTTACATTGGCTGCAGCAGTTGGATGTTGACTGAAAATCTACAAGATTATTTTTAAAAGCAAAAAATTTGTGAGACAACAAGGAATAGAAGAAAAAAGATACATTAAAAGAATCCATAAAGTTTTTCCCAGCTGTCATCAGCAACATAGAAGACATTTACTCTGAGACAGACATGACATGAAATTCAAGCTCAGAACAAACTGGATAGATAAAGCTCTCCAGCTATCGAAGAAAATAAGAAAAATCTTTTTGAGAAAGAAGAAATAGAGAATAAAGTATAACAGATGTTTATGAATCAAACAGTTATTAACCAAAGAGAGGAATTAAAATGATTAGTCTGTTGTCACTAGCAGGATGCAATTTGATACAATATACTGCAGTCCATAGAAAGAGGTTAGATGATTGAACAAAAGACAAAAGGGATAAAGGAGAACAAGCCGTAATTAGTAGTTCATTCTTCTGCTGAATTGTAACATCTTTCAAATTAAGTCAGTGTTTGAAATATGCAAATTACAGCAATGTTTACTTGGCCTAAAGTGGGGTTTAGAACTGAAGAAAATATATTGCAGTCTTGTAATTTATCTACTATCCTATTATGTTGCAGAAATCTAAGAGTAACAGAATTTTTTTAAAAATTACCTAAAATCATTCTGTTAGAGGTTAATTAGTCAGGTGTAGTGAATTGTTTTTTTCCTTTGTTCTTTCAGAATTATCATAGAGGTCAGGGAAAGCACACAGCAACTTACTCCTTTTGCTCATCCTTTAAATTAGATTTTTTTTCAGGAAATTTCACTGAAGCATTAAATGCATGTCACAGAACCTTGAAAAAATAGTTAAGTAAAACCAGGAATAAGCTTTTTCTTTATTATTATATGTTTGAAGCATTTTGCAGTTCTCTTACAATTCCTATTACCAGGAAGATTATAGAAATTTTTTAATCATAACTAAGAAATCAAGCAGCTCTTCAAAACATAAAGACTTAGCTTCCTACAATGGATTAGAGAAAGCAGGGAAAAATATCTGGAGAGGATCAAACAGTTCTTATAAATAGATAACTTTTCCATTTTTCAAGTTCAACTTCTAGTTCTGAACATATCCCACTCACACATTTACTCTGTTCATGGCAATTTTAGAAGTCTGGAAGTCAGTTCAGGAAGAGAAGCTATCTGTAAAATATTATGGGTATTCCAATTTGCTGAGATATTTCTCTGTAGATTCAACAAACTTTTCCTCTGGAGTACTCTAAACATTTTATGGCTGAAAAGCTTCCTGTCTTTGGACTGCCCGTGTGTTTTATCTTCATGTGATGTCTTCATCAAAGGAGAGAGTTATGTGCAATCTTTGCTTTTAATCTTAAAGGACTTTTTAATCCATCAACTTGATTTTTTCTCATTTACAAAATCATCAGCAATTTTGTCAGCTGGAAGTTCAAATGATGAAGTCAACCTAGGAAATTTTATGGAGACAAAAGGGAAATTTTTATTTGCTGAAACACTTTCTATTAAAATAGCATGCATTTGGCAATGAAATATTTTTAAAGTATTTAAAAACAGCTTCCAGAAATATTTAACATCTATACAATAATTTTAATATTATTTAAATCTAAGAACTGGGGACTTTTTCTATATTACTAAAGCCTATGGCAAAATTCCTGTCTACTGCATCAAGTACAGAATTGAGCTCTGATTTTCTTTGTGATAGACTTTTGATACTAAACTGCAAAAAGGTTTTCAAGCTTGTCAAAGCCACCTTTCATGGTATAAAGATAAAATGTCTTATTACAGTCAAAATCTTCTAATAATTGAGAATCAAACTGTTATCTTAAATTCTCTATGCATGGTATTTACAGTGAATATTTTAAATATGGATACATACCTTAACACGAAAGGTTCTGCAGACAAAGCAAACTAATGGTGACAGCTAACAACTATTTAGAAATACTCTAGTCAGTAAAGGTCAAACTCTATCATGAACTAACTAAAGCAAGGAGATGAAAGAAAGACAGATATATGGCACAGTCTTTTTCATGTAAAGTCACTTTGTCACACAAATTCTTCACTCTAAAGACAACTTAGCATAATTCTATTAGCACACATCAAGAAAAAGTCTGTTATATCTTCTGGATGTAAGCTACTCTCATGCTCACTTTCCAGATAAAGATGAAAACATAAAGACATATTTAATGTGGCGATGTCTTCTTTTTGGAAGAGTGATAAACTACCTTGCAGACTACTGAGACACTAAAGACTTGAGTGTACCTGTACTTAACTGAACATTGCTATCATGTTCAGTGGAGCTGCACTGGTCAAGAGGCTCTTGCTGCCCGTCTCTATACTTCATATGACTCGGATGTAGATGGGCCTCAGAAGATTTTCTCTGACTCCTCATGAACAGAATCTTATGTAAGCAGTCAGAAATCACACATCTCAGTGGATCTTCTTCCTTCAGACATGCCCAGTACAACACAGTGAAAAAGAGTTATAGTCCTTGGCCTCTTTCTGTCCGTATAATTTCTACCTTGAATATAGCCTTGGATAAGGATCTGTGAGTGTTAATATGGGGAAACTATACTTTCTAATACTTTTCATTTGAACATCTCTGAGATCTTTTTTGTGTCACAAATGGTTTCAAAATGTAAAATAAACAAACACTATAAATGAAAGAACTTTTGAGGTTTTTGGTGGGTTTGAGTATTGCCAACGGCATCCTGGCTTGTATTAGAAATAGTGTGACCAGCAGAAGTAGGGAGGTGATAGTCCCCCTGTAATCTGCACTGGTGAAGCCACACCATGTGTCCAGTTTTGGGCACCTCAGTAAGAGAGGGATATCGAGGTGTTGGAACGAGTGCAGAGGAGGGCAACGAAGCTGGTGAAGGGCCTGGAGAACAAATCCTGTGAGGAGAGATTGAAGGAGCTGGGACTGTTCAGTTTGAGGAAGAGAAGGCTGAGGGGAGACCTCATCACTCTCTACAGCTACCTGAAAGGACATTGTAGAGAGGTTGGTGCTGGTCTCTTCTCACAGGTGATTAGTGACAGAACCAAGGGGGAACAGCTTTAAACTGCAACAGGGGAGGTTTAGACTGGACATTAGGAAAAAATTTTTCACAGCAAGAGTGGTCAGACAGTGGAATAGGCTGCCCAGGGAGGTGGTGGAGTCACCATCCCTGGTTGTGTTTAAGGGTCATTTAGATGAGATGCTGGGGGATATGGTGTAGGGGAGAACTTTGTAGAGTTGGGCTGATGTTTGGACTCGATGATCCCAAGGGTCTTTTCCACCCTGAATGATTCTATGATTCTGTGACTATATTCAGTTACTATTTAGCTATTAATACTATTTAGCCATTGACATATGAAGATTTTGCCTTTTGTTTCCTTAAATAAGCCCTTGCTGGCAGCAAGGCTTACTAACCAATAAGCACTGACTTTCATTACACTGCATTGTAATACTGTGCTCTGAGAAGCTTGGACTTCACCAAAAGCAGGAAAGGGATTCAGCATTCAGGGATTTTTAGTACATTATATAAGTATAAAAGGTGTTTTGAATTAACATGAAATAGTAGTGAATTTAAGTAAAACAAAACCAAAATAAAACGTCATTACTGATTTCTACTAAACATACATTTCCTAGGACAGATTATGTCCCATTTTCTTAATGGTTGTATAGACTCCTTTAAACATATATTCCCCCCAGACTCTTAACAAATAAGGAAAATAATTCCTCTTTTCCAACTGTGAGAGCAGATACAATATTTTATTAAAGTATTTTAATATAATTAACTTCTAATCTAAGATGTTTTACAAACTTGGAGAAGGCAGAAAAATACTGCAGTGCTGAGCACTATATGCATGGAGTGGTGACAAACTGCAGTGGATTCCTCTGTGGATATGTAAAAACCTATACATCTGTACTTAATGAGAAAATAAGATCGAAGGAATAAAGCTGTTTGTAGATAGCTGTAAATATTCATTAAACTGTAAGTGCCTTTTAATAAGTCACAGAATTTTTAATAATAAAAAATATATCTGCATTGATGAATAAAGATGAGGGTGACTGAAGAAAAAACTAATCTGTTCTGTGCAAATTTAATGAGGGACTGAGTAAACAGGTTTAGAGACCAGAATCCAGAGGTTTTTTTATCTGCAGTTTTCTGATATGCTTAGTCTGCTTAATCATGATTTTAGATATCAAAATATAATGCTTCTAGTTTGTACAAACTGGTACCATGATGAGGATATTTTTGTAAGTAATCTCCTGACATTTTATACTACTATTGTAATAATGACTTGCATCTTATTGTCATAATTGCAGAGAACTGAAAGTGTCTTTTTGACAATGATTCGGGTGATTTTTCATTGGACCCACCGTCGTACCCAACACCTTAGTAAAAATACCTTGAAAATTCCCCTAAAAAACATCAAAGATGTGTGTGTTATTTTATAGAACTAAAATTATTTGTTTTTTTCAGTTAAAAAGATGTAGCAACTTCAAATAATTTCTCATATTTTCTTGGCTAAGAACAAGTATCCACAGTGAAATGCAGTCATCAACAGCTGCATTGAGTCTGGCTGAGATGGAGTTAATTTTGCCCATAGCAGCCTTCATAGTGCTGAGCTTTGTACTGGCAGCTAGACAGATGCTGGTAACACACCAGTCTCTTGTCTACTGCTGAGCAGCGCTCGCACAGTATCAAGGCTGTCTCTCCAATATCCCCCCTTCACCAGTAGGGGTGGTGGTGGGGATATTCAGCAATAAAAGCTAAGAGAAAGGAGGAACAGGGAGTCATTTGTTACTACCACATTTGTCTTCCGGAGCAACTGCTACACGTACTGAGGTCCTGCTTCCCAGGAAGTGTCTGGAATTCTCCTGCTGGTGGGAAGTAGAGAATAAATCTTTTATTTTCCTTTGCATTTGCATATGGCCTTTGCTTTTGCTTTATTAAATTGAATTTTTCTTGACCCGTTAAGTTTTTTTCCATCTTATTTTCTCCCCCTGTCTTGCTGAGGAGGAGAGTGATAGAGTGGCTTGGTGGGTACCTGGCGTTCACCCAAGGTCAACTAACCACAACACCCATGAACAGACCACTAACATTAGGCACTAATGACTGTAGACAACCTGTAGTATCTAGACTGAATCTCTGTAGCAGTGTGTAGAAAAAGTGACATTTAACATGCATAGTACTTGAGTACCATCTGCTTCTATACTGCCTGCTAATATGCATGTATACACACATCCGGTTTGTAAGTATTTTGTAAGTACTTTCTCCGCATTCACTCAGCTTTGGACGCCAGACAAGATTTGCTTAGAAAGGAAGCACAGAATACATAGCATTCAAACATGATGGACAGCGTTTGGGAATATAGGGTAGGATTCAGTCTTGAGGCTCCCTTAATGGAGAAATATAGACACACCTGAAGCATTTGACAGGCATTTTCTGGCAAATGTTAAGAAATTTGCAGCCCTCTAGCTGAGGGGAGCTAGATTGGATGCAGATGTTTGAAATTAGGTGAGGTGACTCCAATCAATAGCATCACACATATTTCAAACACTCTTGCCACAATCTCTCAACCGCTCAAAGGATACAGAATCACAGAATCATCTAGGTTGGACAGGACCTTGAAGATCATGTAGTCTAATCATTAACCTAGCACTGACAGTTCCCAACTACACCATATCCCTAAGCGCTAAGTGCTATAACGTTGAGATGCATCATGTACTCCTTGTAAACATAAACTGTTGTGTTTCAAAAAGCTAGTAAGCAAAGATTTAGATAGTCTTTCCAATGATATAAAATACCCTTACTCCTCAGAGAAATAGAGATGTACAATGACATGTGTGTGGCATATCCTTTAAACAGTAATTAAGTGCAAAATTAAAATTATATCCTTAGTAAGATGGATCACTGGGGAAGCTGAACTGTTGCCTTTTCCTGTAACCCACACTCATTACAATTACAGTCCAAAACTCGCTTGGGATTTTAAACTGTTAGTATTTAAAAACAATTATGTTAATTTAAGTATGCAAATCAGTGTAATTACTGTTGCTTCCTATAGGTTTCCACATAATCAATGTGAGTTGTATCTTCCTGCTGAGGTCAAGACTAGAATTTTCATTTTAAGGCAGAGTTTTGTGCCTGTTAGAATGATTAAAGTATCTTTCACTTGAAGAACTGCGGATATTTTCTTATAGCTCATATACTGTAACTATCAAAGTACTTGTGACTTTGCACAATTATTGGAGTGAATTTATATATAATTAACATTAGAATTCTTTCAAAGATAAATTGATTATTGATTTACCTTCTTTTCTTCCACTGAAATGTTGTGTAAATTAAGAGTTTCTTTGACTATAAAAATTCATAAATGGAAGTACTCTTATGTACTGTGACTTACATTTTAGTGCCATACAGTACGTATCTTTTGTATTCATCTACATTGTGTTCATTCAAGACACTGACTTTTAGTAATGCTTAATATACTTTTGCACATTTTCCCCTCCTACAGGTTCTGAAAGGAAACCTTTCAGTCTAAACTGTTGACCTATGTTAGCAACATCCACTAGAAAAAACGAAAAACAAAACAAAAACCAGCACTGCTGACACTTCATATAGCTTTATAATTTTGAGAGCCATTTAAAATGTATTAATCACTTTAAGCAGTCTACATTTGATATACTGCTATAATTGTTGTTGTTGCTATGTAAGTTGCTGTAACAGTGCTTGTACTTCAGATTGCCTGAAACTTCCTGGTCCTTCATGACCTTGTGTTCTACACTAAAAACACCAACATGTTTACCAGATTGCAGCTGTTCAGCTCTTTACCAGTTAGGTTGTCTGGCTCAAGGGTAATTTTACAAAAGTTTCTTTAAAATTATTTGGCTATGTCTGGAACAAGATGAGGTGAAAAAAATGCCTTTGTGATATTTAAAAAAGGTTGGGGCAGGGAGGGGAGGAAGTTTCTCTGAAGAAATGCTGACTTGTATTCTTTAGGCAATGGTGTGAATTTGGGAAAGGATCCTTGGGATCAGGGATGTCATTTTGTTCATAACAGTGAAACTTTGCGTTAGCGCTATTCAAAATATAAGCATCCAAAAAATCCAGAAAAGAAGAGAGAACTTCATACATGTTCATCATAATTTAAAGTTTAGCAGCTAAATCATCTAGAGAATTCTTCTGAACTAGGCTTTTCAGAGCTGAAACACATGGATGAGATTTGTTCTTGCTGGTTATGGCACTGAGCACATGGAAAAGCAAAAAGACATTCTCTCTTGTGTTCTCAGCAGTGATCCTTCACCTATGGTGACTAGTTGCAAGGGAATTAAGGAACAAAAAGGACTAAACAGAAACTCTGCAATACAGAAAGCTGGAAGTTGAACAGTGGGAACGTGAAGAGACCTATGAAACAAGCCAGATAGTGCAAGGAAACAGGAGAGAGAGAAGCAGGAAATAGGAAATGGGGAGGAGAAGGGAGAAGGAGACTGGAGAATCAGTAGGAAGCACTGATGGGTGGACTGATACAGAGAGGGACCAGACCCTAAAATGGGCATTTGATACATGCAGTAGAGAAGGTGACAGGAACTGGGGCAAAAGATTGTTTAGAAGAGAAGACAGTGGATGTGAATTAGGGTAATAGAGGTCAAAAACTAAGGAAAATTTATTCCTATACTTTTTTTTTTTTAATAAAAACTTGAAAGCCATAAGGTTGGAGAGACAATTTAACTTATTAAGCATTGTCTCTATAAGAGAAAACCATGAAGTGTAACACTTCTGAATCCTGTATTAAGCATGATTTTACACTGTTTTTGTTTTGTACCTAAAACACCTATCAACCCAGAACAATTTTCCTTTGTTCTATATTCAACTTTTCTCCCATATATTTATAGAGCAAAATCATATCCTTCACGAGATTGCAGTGTGCTAGCCTAAACAAGTCAATCATTTTCAATCATTTCTCATAAAAAGATTCCACATTCCCCTAATCATTCTCTGTGCCTCTTCTGTCTCAAACTTATCTATCTTGAAAATAGGTAGACTAAATTTAAACCAATATTCTACACAAAGACTCAGTAGTTCCTTGAAAAAAGGTGTGGTTTTGTATATATAAAGAACTAACACCTATATACTCTGTCATCACGTCTGCCTTTTTCACAGATGCAATATGTCCCTGCTCGTGTGCACTATCATACAGTTTTACTACAGCAATCCCTGTCTACTGCAATGAGTTTGATAAGAAACGTTTATGAGGAAAAGAAGTACCATATGATGTAATTGCCAAATACAACACTGCATGAGTGACAGCCATAATTCCTTCATTTTAATGGCCATTGTTTATTTGCTGAGTACTTTTTAAATCTAAAGGACATGTTTTTTTAAAATGTATATTTTGTATTATTATACTCTAGATGAAGCTGGTCCTGCTATTTTTATGTCCTCTCTTAGCTAATAATAACACTGGAATGAAAGTATAAAACTAAACATGTTGGTTTATGTTGTGGATGCAAAAAATAAACTTCAAAAAAATTATGAGGAATGAAAATAAAATCTTTTCATTCTTTTGGTATAAGAGTGCATGGAGACACTAAGGTCTGTTTACCATATTTTTAAATCTGCTTTCATGCCTACGTTCAATACCACATTAATGGTTTTGCATTCAGACATAATATAGTGGAAGGAAAACTATAATCTTGAGAAAAAACCTTACATTTATGCCAATTATATAACATGGTCTGCCCACAAAATACCCAATATGCTTTCAATTCTACATGGTAAACACTCTTTCAAATGGAGTTTCTTTATATTTTCTGGCTCACAGACAAAACTCAGAATATTAAAACTGTAATCAAAGATATGAGGTGTAACATAGACACATCAGAGAAAAGCACTTGTAGTGTTTTAGAGATTCTGGGAATTCCATATAAACACCTTGACTAAATTATGTAGCTTATGCCTACATTCATAAACTCAGTTGCTGTGCCCTCCTCACTGAGTGTTTATGACACATATCCTAATAAGTTCCATCCACATTTTAAGACCTATAGTCCTTTAGAATGAAACCACTTTATTAATAGTGCCATTAAAATTGTGATTGAAAATTTCATCTTCCCTCTTCAGAATCATGTATGTATGAAATTCAAAGTAATTTAGTTCTCATATTCTTAATAAGAAATCTAATTTTAACAGACTGTCATTAAAGAGAAGCTGCACCTGTGTGATTTTAAGTCTTCACACAGTACTACAAATATACAAATAGCTTTATGTAGACCTTGAATAAGACAGTTCATTCTCTGAAAAGAGTTGAGTCCAATAGATACTATAGAACTGCCATGGATTAAAGATGGCAGTCAGAAAGTTTACTCTATTCCTAACACTGGCAAAACATCAATTCTGTGAATCGAGGTTCTTTCACTTTTTTCTCACAGGCTCCATTAACTTAATCAAATCGCTGTAAGTTATCCCTGAAGAATTATAATTTAATATATAGCTATCATTTATCTCCTTGCATAGCTACTTCATTTTAGTGCATCGTAGTTCTTTGACTCTTTTAATACTTTTAACAGAATAAACAAAGTAAGGAGATGAGTTTACCTCTATATGCAAAGGTCATAAGATTAGAACTGGTCACTGAATACAATTCTAGTTTTCTTATCGAAAAGAGGAACGTTCTAAAAATTGGAGATAATATAAAACAAATGCACATAATTGTCTTCTAAAGGTGTTTTAGAGCAGCAGATTTAAATATATTGAGTATGTTAAATATTTTCAGTGTATTTATTGAAAAGAATATTGACTATTGACTTGATTACAGGCTTAAGAACTCTGATGTAAAATAAACTGAAAATGGTGAAGTATTTTTAATCTGGAGGAGAAAGTTATTATAACAACTAGTGTCTATTCACAATCAAAATTGGATAATTGTTCTTTAACTTTTATTGGCCAGTCATGAAGAGGCAGCAAAGGTATTTGCTACTGTAAGGGACTGTGTCAGCTGTTTTGTCTCAGCGTTGCTGTTGCATCATTACCATCTCCTGAGCTACGGGGTGGTGTAAGACTGTTGGACTGTGTCAGCTGCCTGTTCCGACGCTGCACCACTGCCTAAACTGGGCCTCAACATCCCATTGCTGTGAAGAAGTATGCCCTGAAGAGGACAAAAATATCCCCGAAAAAAACACAGTGTCTGCCTGCAGCTGGAACAACTGCATCTTTCATAACACCTACCAAGCTGCACTTGTGCACAGGGCCGGGGGAAGAAGTCAGGACGAGGAGAACGTGCAGAGGCTAAAGGCATCACCAGTTGACAACACCCACCCCCCCCCACCCCCACCCCCACCCCGCCCCCGGTACAACCACCGTGAACACCTGGGCATACACGCATGGAGGAACACGGGGTGGCGAATATGATAATGAGCTCTGTGGAAATGGGCAGACTAATCATGGGGACTGGTATGTTAAAAGGACTGCGTACTCTTCTCTCGGTGGATCCCCCATCACCTGCACCAAGACTGAACCAACAGGATGCCACTGGATTCGTGGTGATGGTAACTGAGCTTGCTGCATCTCTTCTGTTTGCTTGCTTAGTTGTTCTGACCTTTTCTTCTTCCCTCTGTCCTATCACTATTACCTCTTTTCATGGGAATAAAGTTTGAGAGGTTGTACAGCATTTGACCTCGTTATTTGACCTCGTTTGTGTCTTAATCTTGCTCTTGGGATCATATCAAAACCTCCCCCAATATTGGACTGGGACAACTACATAAGAATCACTGCTGGTCTATTTTTTTCAGATGAAATTTTAAGGAAAGGAGGCCGTTAAAGAGAATAAAATGTCAAAGTACATATTTTCATGAAGAATTTTTTTTTTTAACCTTTTCACAGAGGATATATGAATCAAGGCAATTAAATCCTTATAGTAGTATTGACTGAGTAGTACACATAACTTCTATCTACTTTTGGAACACATTATTGTTTTATATGAAAAAAGTTTGTGAAATGAAAAAGAACAACATGTTTTATGGCAATTATGGCAGGTTATAGTAGTGCCACTGAGAATAATAGTCCCTTATGTTTAAATGGCATTTTCCGTCCATAGATATAAATTACAAGAATGAGAGGAAGAGTAAGAAAGAACAATGACAAATAAGTAGAAAGAAAGGAAGACTTGATTTCTTAACAATCTAGTAACACAACAAACAGTATTCTTCTGTCCACTAAACCCCAATCCAATGTTTCACTAATGCAGTTACTTTTATAGGGAAATTGTTGTATTTGAAGCTCTTCATTGGTCATAAAAATTGAAATAATTTACTGTCATCACCCACCTACTGCATAAAATTTGTTTCTATATCTAGAGTTACAAATATGATACCTGGTAGAAAAAACTAGACTTTGTCAAAGAAATAATGGGCTTATGTGATATTTACCTTATTTTGTTGAAGTGAAACTACAAAAAATTTCCAGGGCTTGTGAATCAAAATCTAGAAAATGAAAATATTTTTAGGTAACTTAACAAGCACAACCAGATCACATGTTAAAATAGAAGGACTTTAAATAGTCTTTACAGCAGAAAAATCATGAAATACAATTGACCATTATCCATTGTGTTTGGTTGTTATGCAATATTGAAAATAATTTTGATGCATTGCATTAACTATCCTCTCTTTTCATCTTTAAATATTATGAATCAGAAGCAGAGACAGTCTCATAGGGGAAAGCAAGTTTGGAATCAATTTTCTGATTTCAGAAATGGATCTCTTAAGATGTACGTAGAGAATGTTTTTCATTCTGATATTGTATCTCAAATTGGATGAATAAAAATGGCATTGTAGCAGGATAGTAGCAACAGATTAATAGTGAAAATGGTGCTTCTTGAACATTGATTTGATATCTAGAGGATTCAGTGGTATCTTCTTAGGAAAATATGTATTAATGTTTAAACTTACAAATAAAAATTAAACTATAATTGACAATATATTTTTCTTCTTGTGGAGGACCAGATGAAATTATTTTGTTAAGGATGCCAAAAATACATGAATCCTAGCAGTCATAATGAAATTAATTTTCTGCAAAGATTGGTCAACAAGGGTTGGATCCAGTTACTCCAAACACACGTTGTACTTCTGCACAACTGTGTGTTTCTACAGTGAACAAGAAATAGGTATTTTTGCAAATTTCCATGATAAAAAAGACATTACATAAATATACCAGAACAACTGCAGCAAATTGCAGTAAGACACAGTGGAGATTATCTTTTGCTTCTCCTGATTCTTTTTTCTGGGTTGAGTGTGAAATCTTGAAATTAGACGAGGAAGGATCCATCAAGTTAGAAAACAGAAATTTATTCCACAGAGAAATAGCTGGAAAACAGAGCACTATAGAACATGAGCTCTGTACTGCCACCCGATTCCATTCTTGTAACAGAAGTTTTCTACTGGAAACTGTTGGCATAGCTGGATGGAGCTGAACTGCAATCTGTGGTTTGCACTGTGGGTAAATGTTTATATATGTTTGTGAGAGGGAAGAATCATAAAGTTAACTTATTTAATTTAGAAAAATATTGCAAAAAACCCCGCACTGTTTTTCAGTAAATATTTCATTGAAATTCCAAACTCTCCATCATTGTGAGTATTCTCAGAAGACATATAACCAAGAGCTTTAAAAGCCTCTTGATACTCATTGGTGGAATAGATTGCAATAGGTTCAAAGGAGCTTTTACTGTCTGGTGGGTCAAGCATACCTTAATATTGATTTTTAAAACTGTAAAAGCTCCAGAGGAGCAAATAACATGAGTTTAAAGAAGTTCCACATGGATTAACCTAATGAATCTGAAGTAGTAAATATGGGACTTCTTATTTATTTATTTTATTTTTTAGGGAGTAAAGTCCTAGGTGGCTTTTAAGTTATTGATTTATGTTTTCATAGCTTTTTAGAAGTGTTGTCCCAGCAGTGCAAAATCTCATACAGCACACCACAGGGGCATGACCTTTAGGTATTCATGCTATTCAAAACTCCTAGAGTCTTCAGTGAGCTTGGTCTGTTTAGAAACAGAAGTTTGGTGTGAGAAGAACTAAAATAACTAGGCACACAAAAGCAGATAAGAGCAATTTTCCACCTTAAACTCTCATTTTAAGTATGTGAAATACAACTGATTTTTCTCAGACTTCCATCATTTGTAACCCTACTGAAATGTCATGGAATTTACAGCAGAATTCATCCCTTTTTTGTTTTAGAAGTGTTTGGTGTTTGTATTACAACTATAGTGATGTCTTGCTAGTTTTCAGCAAAGCTAAGGGAAACACAGTGAGAGGAAATTATATTTTTAAGACAAACCTTTCCTATTTTCCACTCTAGTAAAAGTAAGAAAAGGTAGAGCCAGTTCACAATTTTTATTCTGAGAATTAAAATGTATCTGGTCTTGTATATCGTATGTATGACATTTCTAATTAAAGTTAGCCATGGTTGAACTATAATGTAAAATGAAATGACCAGAATTAATCCAAATGTTTTTTTCATAAGAAACCAGAAAATGTGCCTTGAATAGATTGAGTTACAGCTATTAAACTACTATAAATTACTTTAAATAATGTTAAGAATCCAACTTAATTCAACAAAGGCAAGGTAATTTGATTAATATGCCTATCCTGACTGTTGTCTCTGCACAGTTAGAGCGATGTGTGTTGCAATTGTACATCTTGTGTAGTGTTTTCAGCTGAGGTATTGCTGATGAATTTCCATGGTGTGTAGAACTTCCTTGACAACTGCTGAGGTTTTCCAGTGGTCTCTGATCTAGAGACACATTTAGCCATCTTATTAAATTGTACTCTGGTTTGGGGTTTATTTTGACATAAATGTGTCATGGCTCAGATTTTACTGATGTTACTTGCTACTACAAAGGAGAGAAAAACACAGGAATGTGAACTGGAAGTTTTGTAATGCTATCACATGACTTAAAAGAAAAGTTAGAGTAAAACCAACAGCAAAACAATGAAAAATTCAGTTACTGACTCTGAACACAAAATTCCATGGGAAAAAAGCCCTATATAACATACGTATTCTCCAGGATAGACTCCTATATACAAGTAGGTGTCAAAAGGCAGAGATCCATACATGTTTTGTATCTAAGGTAGACTCCTGTTAAAGTCACTGATGAAGCTGACATGGATTTTAACAAGGTCCAGAATTTCACATTTTGTCTTTAATTTTTATTAACTCCATTCATATGAATACATTTCAGTATTGGCTTTCAAATATGTGATACTTAGAACCAGGATTCACAGGATAAACAAACCCAAGATTTTAATGAAATATTAGTACTTAAAACTGTAAACCATAGCCTATATCCTTATTAAATGCTTTTTAACAACAAACACAGCTATAACCTGACAATAAAGTCTGACAAGTCAACACAGTATAGATTATATGAGTGGCCATTTATTCCTATATTCTAAAATTCTGAACATAGTGTGAGTTTTTAACAGAAGTTATAGATCTTAATATGAAAAATCATCTCTATTTTGATGTGTCTATCTTTGTATGATTGTCATGGATGCAGTCATGCACTTCATTCATAAGAGAGAAGCCGAAGTATTTGATATAAATATTGATATAAAACAACAATTTAACAAAGTTTGATAGTAAATGGGATAGTGGTTTAACAAGACTGTTTGGCAAGGTACACGATCATTTACTGCATAGAGGACAGAGTCAGACAAAACTGTCAGAGGGACCCTCCCATTGAGTTAGGAGTTTCTAAACTCCTTCCCAGAGAGAAGACTAGGTGTGGCCAGATCCAGACTTAGTCCCAGACTTGGTGAATGGTTTATTTCCAAAGGATTATATATGCACAATCAATCCTTTATATCACTTAACTAAGATTTCAAAGTATCAGCACTCTTGTTCCCAATTCACTTACTGAGTATCTTGAAGCAATAGATTCTCTCAACCTTGAGGAGTAACCTTGAGAGATGTCCCTACTCAAGGGGAGATCCTGGCATGAAGCCCATTGCATGCAGGAGAACTCGATGGGCCCTGGGCTGTCCATTATTTATGGAGTAAGATGATTGACTTATAATCATATTTGCATACCAACCGTATTTCAGTTGGCACACACTCAACTAGCCCTCAGCTGTTGAGCAAGATTTATGGCCCTTAGCGATAGTGTTGTTATCTGTCTTCCCAGAGTGCAACTTAAGCCAGACGCAGCCATCACAACTACCACTGGTGGCTATTGCTTAAGCAGAAAGGGGTGGGGAGAGGGGCGAGGGAACACCACCACAATGATCAAGGAGGAGTGTGATTGGAATAGTCTACTTGTAGTGTAATTTGCTAGTTTATCATCGATTCTATGAGGAAAGATTTCATTTTATTATTCCCCAGTGTGTTGTATGTCTGTCTTTGTGGTGTTTATGACCTTGACCAGAAAATAAAAAAAAAAAATCCTAATATGAAATGTAGTGATACAATATTAACAGGACTGTGAACCTATTCAGGAAGCTATTGATAGACTTGGAGTCCCTGATGTAAAAACAGATATCTAGTTCCTCATGATCTTTATGATTGTTTTAGAAATATGAAAGTATCTTTAAAGGAAACCCTCTAAAAATCTCAGTAGGAAAAGCAACAAAACAAAACTATAAACCAATATAATAACCTATCCATGTGATTAATAAAAAAAGAGACTAATTAGAATTTTTTTCCTTCACATAAAATGTTCAGTAAGTAGCATAATCATTCACACCTTACAACAAGGCTAGAAACAAATGAGATTCTGAAAGTTTTCTTGAGGGTATCATAAGTGTGCAATACATATAATCTGAACAGAGACAATGGTTACAGATGATGCTGATCTATTGTGATTCTGAAGTATTGAAAAGCATAACTGAACCACACCCAAGCACCTATTCAGATTATACTTCTGGAAATAAGGAGATATAGAAAAAAAAATCTTAAAGAAAATGCAATTTATGTACATAATTTATGTGTAACCAAAGCTAGTACTCAGTCGCAGAGGCGAGCAGCTCTGGTGCCGGCATGATCCGCAGTGGAGCATTCTAGCACGGTGCACAGAGGAGTTTCCTGAACTGGGGAAACCTCAAGGGGAGCTGAGAGACATGCCAGGAGCCCACAGCTCGTGCGACAGTGGTTGATGGGACCTGTGGAGGTCCAGGAGCAATGGCAGCCAAGCCCCCCCCCACATGTATAAAAGAAGCCCCAAGGAAGTGCTAGCAACCAGAAGTGCTCCAAACAGGGTGCACAAACAGCCCATGGTCCATCAGCAAGGGTGTTTGCATGGCAGTTCACATGGAAGGGTGTGCAGGAGGGGCGCTGAAGCTCTGCCAGCACTACTGGTGACAATTGGTATCCACCCAGCAGAAAGTCATGGCCTCTTCAAGCTCTGCACCCACCATGACTGACACAGCTTCCCACACAGAGCTCTGGTGGGAACACGCTGCCACACAGGTGCCAGGCTGCAGTGTAGGCCCTGCTCTACACCAGGACCAGACGGCAGAGGTGAGCACATCTGTGGGAGGTGCGCCCAGGAAGAGGAGCTCCTTTGCTCAGTAACAGAGCTTCGGGAGGTGAGGAAGTTGAGGAGTACCAAGGCAGTCCAAAGAGAGATAGACTACTGAAATTGCACCCTACCTTCCCTGGGATGGGCCTGACAGGCAGATGGGAGTCATGATATGGAGGATTCCCTATCCTCTCTCCACCTGGCTGAACACGGTGACTTAAGGGATAGCGGGGAATGGCGACAAGTTCCTGCCCGGTGAAGCACATGTGTCCTGATCCAATGTGAGGGGAGGTTTTGATATGGTCGCAAGAGTGAGATTAAGACAGAAACGATGTCAAATGCTGTATACCCAAAACAGTTTTTATTATAAAAGTGAAGAGTGGTAGTGATAGAACAGAATGGAAGGAAAAGACAGAAATCAAACAAGCATCTAGAATAGAGTTGCATGAATAGTCACCACCATGGATCCAGCAGCATCCCGTCAATCCTCAGTCTTCAGTTCTTCAATGGTGGGTGCACAGGGATCTACCTTCGATGGTGGGTGCACACACAGCAAAGGTTTCTATTGCCTTTTTAAGTTCATCGTATCAGCTACTTAGCATATCTGCCCACCTCTAGTTTTTCCTCTGGTCCCACAGGTTTTTCTTGACTTCATGCTTCTTGAGCAATCATCCTGCTTCTGGGGCAGAAACACTCACCTCTTATCAGTTCAATGGCAAAGGTACAAATTAATTAGCAATGCATATATGGTGTCTGGCGTACACAATAGAGCCACAAAGTATCCAGCTTATACAATGACCGGTGATCAGTGGTCCTTGTGCTTGATGAGAAACACCTGGTTTCACTCAGTCCACCTCTTTGAGGCTTATCTAAGGACTTTTGCAAGAGAGTGGGGGGTGCATCCTTTGATACACTCCTGCTTCCTTGGGTGACATTTCTTACATTAATTACAAAGCCCACTGCTGGTCCTTGATGAATGGTCGAGGCGTTAGTGACACCACCCAGTAACTCAACGCACACACAGAAGCAAGCTTTGAGACAATAATTTGACATTTCAGTCTCTCACACAGATGTGTCTCCTCTGTGACTATCCCGCCCTCCCAGGCACCCTTGCATAATAGGTACAAGGCTCCGCAAGCGGAATCAAATAATAACGAGGTTGATGGTTCATCTAGTTTGGAGGTAGGGCTGAGGTTAAGTCAGACTACACGCTGTGTCAAAACTGCTTCCATAAGGAAAAAAGATGAGTCATTGTCATAGGAGACTCTATCCTTGGGGGAACAGAAGGACTAGTATGCAGACTGGACCCACTTCTTAGGGAAGTCTGCTGCCTCCCTGGAGCCTGGGTTAAAGATGTGAAGAGAAAGCTTCCTACCCTCATACAGCCCTCAGATTATTACCTGTTATTGATTTTTCAGGTAGGCAGTGATGAAGTTGCAAGAAGTACGAGGGCAATCAAGAGAGACTTCAAGGCCTTGGAACAACTGGTTAAGTGATCAGGAGCACAAGTAGTGTTCTTCTCTATTCTTCTAGTTGCAGGGAATGGTGAGGAAAGAGCCAGCAGATCGATACCTGGCTCCGAGCCTGGCGTCACTGGCAGAATTTGGGGTTTTTTGATCATGGGTCTGTCTACACAACACCAGGCCTGCTGGTGACAGATGAGGTACACCTGTTTCAAAGGGGGAAAAGGATCTTTGCACAGGAGTTAGCAGGGCTCATTGAAAGAGCTTTAAACTAGATTTGAAGGGGCAAAGGAATAAAATCAGGCTCTCTAGAGAGAAGCCTGGAGCAACACACTGAAGTTTGAGGGACAGTGTACTAGTGAGATCCTTGATCTGCTGTCTCAGAGGAAGTAAGCAATGGAGATCCATGTGGAAGCAAAGACGCAAGGATTATTGATGTGTTAGAAACCACAGAAGCACATGAGAATGGTCGCGTAAAAATTAAGGCTTCTCCCTGCAAAGAGGTGGTGGGACCAATAGACCAACTGATGTGCATGTACACCAATGCCCAGAGCATGGGCAACAAACAGGAGGAGCTGGAAGCCATTGTGCAGCAGGAAAACTGTGATGTAGTTGCCATGGTAGAAACATGGTAGGATTAATCGCACAACTGGAGTGCTGCAATGTATGGTTATAAACTCTTCAGAAGGGATAGGCAAGGAAGGAGAGGCAGTGGGGTAACCCTGTATGCTAGGGAGTGTTTTGACTGTCTAAAGCTTGATGATGGTGACAATAGGGTTGAGTGTTTACGGGTAAGAATCAGGGGGAAGGCCCACAAGGCAGGTATCATGGTGGGAGTCTGTTATAGACCACCCAACCAGGATGAGGAGGCAGTCAAAATATTCTATAAGTAGATGGGAGAAGTCTCACAATCACTAGCCCCTGTTCTCACGGGGGACTTGAACTTACCAGATGTCTGCTGGAAATACAATACAACAAAGAGGAAACAGTCTAGGAGGTTCTTGGAGTGTGTGGAAGATAAATTCCTGACACAGCTGCTGAGTGAGCCAACTAGGGAAGGCACCTCGCTGGACCTGTCATTTGCGAACAGAGGACTCATGGGTGATGTGATGGTTGCAGGCCATCTTGGGCACAGTGATCATGAAATGACAGAGTTTTCCATTGTCAGAGAAGTAAGGAGGGGGGTCAGCAGAACTGCTACCTTGGACTTCTGGAGGGCAGACTTTGACCTGTTTAGGGGCCTGATTGACAGTGTCCCTTGAGAGGCAGTCCTGAAAGGCAAAGGAGTGCTGAAAATCTGGACATCCTTCGAGAATGAAATCTTCAAGGTGCAGAAGCAGGCCATCCCCGTGTGCCAAAAGGCGAGCCAGTGGGGAAGACCAGCCTGGCTGAACAGAGAGGAAATCAGGGGGGAAAAAAAAGGAGAATTTATGACCTTTGAAAGAAGGGGCAGGCAACTTGAGAGGATTGCAAGGATGTTGTGAGGTTACACAGGGAGAAAATTAGAAGGGCCAAAGCCCACCTAGAACTTAATCTGGCTACTGCCATAAAAGACAATAAAAAATGTTTCTATAAATCTCTTAGCAACAAAAGGAGGGCTAAGGAGAATCTCCATCCTTTATCAGATGCGGGTGGAAGCATAGTGACAAAGGATGTGGAAAAGGCTGAGGTACTTAATGCCTTCTTTACCTCAGTCTTTAATAGTAAGACCAGTTTTTCTCCAGTACCCAGCCCCCTGAGCTGGAACGCAGGGATGGGGAGCAGAATGAAGCCCGCATAATCCCAAAGGGAAATGTTTAGTGACAGTGCTACACACACAAGTCTATGGGGCTGGATGGGATCCACTCAAAGGTACTGAGGGACTCGGTGGAAGTGCTCACCAAGCCACTTTCAACCATTTCTCAGCAGTCTTGGCCAGCTGGGGAGGTGCCAGTTGACTGGAGGTTAGCAAATGTGACACCCATCTACAAGAAGGGCTGGAAGGAGGATCCGGAGAAATACAGGCCTGTCAGTCTGACCTTGGTGCCAGGGAAAGTTATGGGGCAGATCATCCTCAGCATCATCACACAGCATGTATAAGGACAACCAGGTGATCAGGCCCGGTCAGCGTGGGTTTATGAAAGGCAGGTCCTGTTTGACTAACCTGATGTCCTTCTATGACAAGGTGACTCACAAGTGTATGAGGGAAAGGCTGTGGATGTTGTCTACCTAGACTTTAGTAAAGCCTTTGATGCTGTTTCTCACAGCATTCTCCTGGAGAAACTGGCTGCTCATGGATTGAACGGGCGTACTCTTTGCTGGGTAAAAAACTGGATGGCTGGGACCAAAGAGTTGTGGTGAATGGAGTTAAATCCAGTTGGCAGTCGGTCACAAGTGGTGTTCCCCAGGGCTCACTACTGGGACCAGTTCTGTTTAGCATCTTTGTCAATGATCTGGATGAGGGGACCAAGGACACCCTCAGGAATTTTGCAGATGACACCAAGCTGGATGAGAGTGTTGATGTGCTTGAGGGTAGGAAGGTTCTATAGAGGGATTGGGATAGGATGGATCAATGGGCCGAGGCCAATTGTATGAGGTTCAACAAGGCCAACTGCTGCGTCCTGTACTTGGGTCACAATAACCTCACACAATGCTACAGGCCTGGGGAAGAGTGGCTCAAAAGCTACTGGGTGGAAAAGGACCTTGGGGTGTTTATTGACAGCCAGCTGAATATGAGCCAGCAGTGTGCCCAGGTGGACAAGAAGACCAATAGCATCCTGGCTTGTATCAGAAATAGCGTGGCCAGCAGGACTAGGGAAGCGGTTGTCCCCCTGTATTCAGAAGTGGTGAGGCTGCACCTCTAACACTGTGTTCAGTTTTGGGTCCCTTACTACAGGAAAGATATTGAGGTGCTGGAGAATGTCCAAGGAAGGGCAACAAAGCTGGTGAAGGGTCTAGAGCACAAGTCTTATGAGGAGCAGCTGAGTAAACTGAGGTTGTTTAGCTTGTAGAAAAGGAGGCTGAGGGGAGACCTTATTGCTGTCTACAACGACCTGAAAGGAGTTTGCAGCTAGGTGGGTGTCAGTCTCTTCTCCCACATAACAAGAGATAGGACAAGAAGAAATAGCATCAAGTTGTGCTAGGGGAAGTTTAGATTGGATATTAGGAAAAATCTCTTCACAAAAAAGGGTTTTCAAACATTAGTCCAGGCTGCCCAGGGAAGTGGTTGAGTCACCATCTCTGGAGGCATTTGAAGGACATGTAGATGTGGCACTTAGGGACTTGGTATTGGACTTGGCAGTTAACAGTTGGGCTCGATGATCTTCAAGGTCTTTACCATCCTAAATGATTCTATGAGTCTATGATTCTATGTCTCATGGGCACACTTTATAACAATGATAGGAAAGATGACACATCTTTCAATATACTGAAGGAATAAAGGCTGCTTGGACCATTTTGTTTATAATATCTATTTTTAATTTTTTGCTGGACTGCGAAGCAATATTGATGACAAAACTAAGGCTAGGAAATTTGCTTAGGAAATTTTTATGTCCATAAAGGAATAAGAAGGCCTACATATAGGCTACTTAATTAGAATATCATCTTCCCAATAGATTAATTAAAATATAAGCCAATGAAACAGAGTAATTGAATATTTACAAAGGGAGAAATGTCAGTTCATCCTCTTTTAAAGTCTTGTTGGCAAATGTGGAAAGGAGAACGAATTCATCTGTGAGCATACATTAAAAGATTGTTTTTGTATTTAATTTGCAGATTTGCTTTCGTTTACCGCTATTGAAATGATTCGCTTTCCTTCTGCTGTAGCTGACCTGCATTCTTCTTCCTCTGAGAGCATGGAACAGCTTCATCTGTCTATCCCTATAGTCTGTGTATCTAAAGACAGTGTCCTAAGAGAATCACTCATTGTTTCTTTCTTTGAATTGGAAAGAAAGGAAAAACTGTAGATGGCAATCTCTATAACTTATTTTTCTCTGTCACGTGTCCTATTCTTTGATTTCCTGACAGTTCTTTCTTTCATATTCTAGGAATTCAGTATTCCTTAAAATACAATATCTTCTCATGAATTATTATGTTTCATTTTAATTAAACTGTTCTATTGGAAATCCACTCCAGCAGCAATAGAAAGTCATGTTAGCTTACTGACTGTATGTAAACTTCCATCTTATCCCTGATTCCTGTGTTTCCCTCAGTAGCATATCCATTATTTCATGAAAGGAAAAAATGTTTGATAAATAATAGGAAAAAATGGACAGATTAAGCTTCAGAAGGCTGAAGTAAAAAATCAAAGACTGACTCAGGTGAAATTAATTTAACAGCAGCCATTATCACACCCCTTTGGTGGTTCAGCTGGGCTTGCAGGTCAAGAATACAGAAGAGTGGCTACCTGAAGGTCTGTTCTAAGGAAGTCATATCTTGATCTAAACTGTAAATGAAGTCTAGTTGACATGTGTGTGTGCTGTGAATAGCATCAGTGGATTCTGTCTCTTTCTTCCAAACCCAGTTCCAGCCAAACCTCTTAACTCACAAAGACTAGGGGCAATAAAATATCTTATTGCCATCTTTAGGCAGATCACGATGTCCTTGGGCAAGATCACTTTCAGTCTTCATCCGAATTCTGTACAAATGCCATCTTCATCTGCAGAAAACACATTTCCTGCAGGAAGTATGGGATAAATACATTTCTGTCCTTGGATGCTTATTAAATCCAAGAGATTTCTAGAACATTTTTTCTAACACCATAGTAGTCTGATGAGCTTGACATTAATTGCAAAGGTACATGTAAATCATAGTTTTTTAAAATATTGACACTCTCATCCTCATCCACCATGTGACACTAAGCTGGCAGCAACTCACATTTTCTGTAGGAATACTATGTATTTCCTTCTAAGGCCCTGAAGTGAGAATACACTGTAATTACTAAATGCAGATGTTTATTCTCACTCCACTTTACTGGTGAAACTACATTGCTGCCAACAATTAATGGTAGTCTGTTCATGTAACCATTTGCTGCCAGAAGTTCCTCTCTTAGTTTCCCACTCTAAAGTGGTTGGTGATTCAGATAGCACTGAATGGCTTCTGACTTTTGCCATCTAATTTTATTTTCAATTTTATTTGCTTTTGTGAACCTCAGTTTTAACAAGTTCTATAGCTACAGCATGTGCCTCAACACATGGCTGTCCTCTTGAGAAAATCTTGAGTGAAAATGAAAATCATCAAAAAATATGAAGTATAAAAGAAAAAAGAAAAAGCATGTAAGCATGAACAGAATAGACAAATGTTAAAGGGAAGAGAAAGAGCATCCCTCCTAGGAAATCTACCAGAATTTACAGAAATAAGGAAATAACAATCGTGTTAAGCTGTCCTGTTCAGATATTTATTCAGATGAAAAGAATGATATCTGCATAATTCAGGAATCAAATACCAAGAGACAAAAATGATGAATTAGGAAGCCAGAAGGTAACTTTGAAAATGATTGTGAAAAGATTAGAGGCTTGTAAAAACCTGACAATTCAATAAAACTAGATTCTGCATGGACTTTTGGAAGAATTTGAGAATAGCTGGAGGAAGGAGAAATATTATTAGTATACTGTTTAACAAGTTGTTTTGTACTTGGTAAGTAAAATAACCTAGGGCCACATAGTCCTTTCTTAGCAATGTCGTATCGATGAGAAAGACCAAGATAGAATGATATATAGTAGCTAGTACTACTCGCTGTTTACAGGAGAAAAAAAAGTCTGTCTTAAAGTACTGAAGGAAACATTTAGGTATACAGAGTTTGAAATGCTACAGAAGTTTGAAACCATATAGAAACAAAGGGATCTAAAGGGGGAAGGGGGAGGGGGAGGGGGAGGGGGAGGGGGAGGGGGAGGGGGAGGGGGAGGGGAGGGGAGGGGAGGGGAGGGGAGGGGAGGGGAGGGGAGGGGAGGGGAGGGAAGGGAAGGGAAGGGAAGGGAAGGGAAGGGAAGGGAAGGGAAGGGAAGGGAAGGGAAGGGAAGGGAAGGGAAGGGAAGGGAAGGGAAGGGAAGGGAAGGGAAGGGAAGGGAAGGGAAGGGAAGGGAAGGGAAGGGAAGGGAAGGGAAGGGAAGGGAAGGGAAGGGAAGGGAAGGGAAGGGAAGGGAAGGGAAGGGAAGGGAAGGGAAGGAGGGGAAAGTTGGTGTTTCATTTAAGGTAATGAAATAATTTGGTAAGAGATGAATCCCCTTGCGTTCTAGCCGATCCTCAGAGATCAGAGGGGCTAGGGGCAGCTGGACTTATCTCTTAATAGATATGCCAATTATGGCTGTAACTATAGACCTGACACCAGGTGCACGAACAGCCCGTGTGCTGTAGGTCTGGTTGCATTCAAGAGAAGCACTCAGGTTCACGAATAATTTATTCTTATGCAACATCTACAGATTCTTGAAGATTGCCTGCAATAAATGCACAAACTGTAGGTTGGCTATATAGCACTACACATAAAAGAACAATTGCAATCACACACACTTAATTCCCAGGTAATCACTTGATGTAGCCGAGGACCCAAATCTTACCAAAAGGCATCTCTTCTGGGGATTGGCGAGGAGCACAAACCCATTGATCTATCCTTCTGATTTGGTATCAAATTTTCGTCCCTCCGAGTTAAATACAAACTCGGGGTAGTATTTATCTAAGTACGTATGTGTGAGTGGGTGGGACTGTGGTCAAGCCATTGTTTCCTGAGTAACGACACAGCACATTCCTTGGTGCAAGGTGTGCACTGTTTTTTGTGGGAAAAGAGGAAGAGTGAGAGATAAGGTCTGCAGGCTACTGCAAAACAGTCCTTGAGAGAAGGGGAAGAGCAGGAGATAAATCTGCATAGTCATGTCAAATGTTCCTTGAGAAAAGTGGAAGAACAGGACTGCGCGGCCTCCACCTTGCTTTGCATTCCTCCTTGGTGCCACGGCAACACAAATCACTGGATCTCCATCCCGTCCTGTGTTTGTTCTGGGCACCATGTGTTAAGGAAATGTGTGTTTTGCAGATTTCTTGCTGTTTTGCTTTTTCCACACTTCCAACGGTTGGCTAACAGCCAGATAACAAAGAGTCATGCAAAGTGGGCCAAAGGGGAATCCACTAACAACTGATGTATAAAACAAACAGTGGCAGCAACTTGAGCTGAAAAATCTAGCTCCAAAATGTCTATGCAGAAAGAATAAACCAAGTTATTATTAGTTATTATGATACTTAGCATGATATTTTGAAATAGAAGTCCTCTGGTTCTTTGATATGCTTTTTTGTTTAAGTTATATGTTCACTTGCTGTCACAGTTACAGAAGTGAGAACTACCTTCTTTGACAGCATTCATTTTACTAGCCTGTGAACACAAAAGCTTACAGATTTGCTTGTGTAAGAGTTTTTGTTTTGTTTGTTTGTTTTATATTTAATTAATTCAACATTCAGTACAGTATTAGTTTCTGTTGTCTACAACATTAGTTTTACCATAGTGGCATTGTTATTGCAGTGGTGGTACTCTTAAGGATGCAGTTTGTGGGTAGAGGTTGTAACTAATTAGATTAGCCATTTTGCTTTTTCCAACATACTAACTGCTCCACTAATTATATTTTAGTCTGTTTACAAAATTTGTCTTTCAAGACGTGCACATTTATGTAGTACTTAGGCAACAATATTTAGAAAAAAAGTTATAATCACTATTTAAGGTTGCAAGCTAACTGGGCATTGGCAGTTAACACTACATACTAGAACTATATGCCAAGGTTTATATTTGCAATATTTCTAAAAATTCTTGATGGAGGTCAAAATTATATATATATACAGTTATATAATTAAAATCTTAATAAAACTGACAAGTTAGTTAGGGTGCCAAACCCAGAGTTAACTAGGCATTGCATAGCTAAGAATATACCTACTGTTCTATTTCAGTTCTTAATGTCAAATTACAATTAACTTTTTTTTTTTAGAAATTTGGAGGGTGACACTCCAATCTGGAATATTAGTGATTATCAACCAGTTTCTAAGATTTCAGCTGAAATTTCATCTTTCTAATCATATATTGTTATAAGGTAATTTGTAATCATCCAGCTCCTGTGTAGTACATTCAAAAATTTCTACCTCTTATAGCTCTTCATTGGTGCTCCTCTACCTTGAGCAAATCAGAAAAAACAGAAAGCCTAAGGCCCTGTGGATTGGTCTGTGCCAAAGCTGTGAAGAAAGATGGATGCCTCTCTAAAAAATTCAAGTGTCCCCTTTCTTATGTAGGCAGGTCTTGGTTTCTGTAGGAATTGCTTTTAAAAGCAGAAGGATTTCTTTTGGGGAACGAGTCATCTGGAGGGATGCAACAATGGTTTAGAAACCAAATGTCAGTTTTGAGCAATAGTCAATCGATGTTTATATTCAATCACAAGGACATGTCACTTGTCACACAAGACATCTTCTGAATAATTTTAAAGAAGAGGAGCATATTCTGGAAATGAGAAGTCTGGTTGATTAAATAATACTTATTTTGATTTCAGGTGAGACTGATATGTCTCATTAAACTATTGTAGTGCTTTGAAGGTATTTTTACTTTACAAGACTCTGTAAAACAATTGGTCTAAAAGATCAAATTGTCATCTCCTTACTTTTGTCCCTCTCCTTCTCCCTTTCTCCCTCTGTTTCTCTTTTTGGTGACATGAGAGCTCATATCCGACTGCACAGAGATTTCCTGGGAATGTTGTTTTCCTTGGAAAAAAAAAAAAGATATCAATATTCTTCAATTCTGAAAAAGTAATTTTTTTTTTTTTTTCAAATGATCATGACAACTAACTGATAAGCTTTAAAAAAACCATGTAGGACAGATAACATAGTGTATTAGGCACTCCATGGTCAAGTCCCTGTTTACCAACCTGTCTCAACTTCGGCTCTATGAGTGCGGCTGCTGGGAAAAGACTGGCAGACTGGCAGCCCTAGCCAGTCCCTGCTGGGCAACCAGCCCCTGGGATCCTCAGTTCATCTTTCACCCCTTCCCTGGAAACAGGGGACGGGAGAAAGCATGAATGAGAAAATGTATTAGAAGAAAGCCCCAGGACTGAGGAAGGACACCAACACCAGCATCACACTCCTCCCAGAGAGATCTGAGGACATTGGTGGCTCACTGCAACATCCCCAGTCTCTTTGCTTGGGGAGGGCTGAAACTGTCCAGCACTGGACACAGAGGGGCTTCAGAAGCATGAGTGTAGCACCAGAAAAAAAGAGGACAGATATTAATAAGTTTTCTTGTATAAAAGATTGAAGGCCATTATCATTGACATCTGTGTGTATAGATCTGTAATTCAAGTGTTGGTGTTGTTATAACTGTCTATAAAACCCCTTATTTGATTAGACTATTACAGTATTACACTAACAAAGTCTTGACTGAATATATATTTATACATATACATACATACATATATACACATGCATACACATACTTTGTATTTAACATTTACATTTAGCAGACTCAACTTTAAATAAAATACAGCTATTTTTCTTCCCTATCTGTAGAAGATAAAAGCATCTATTATACAATTACAAGTACTTTTCTATGGTACCCAAGCTGGGGAAGAAAACATTTATTATTTAGCTTTTTTAAACAATCACATTAAATGCTAGGAGCACACAAAACAGTACAGCTTTCCCACATTTCCATTAGAAGTATATATTAGAGTAAGAAAACACTATCAAAAGCCTCCAGTATGCCTACTTCACAACATGAGATAAAAACTTGGAAGAATTTATTGCTAAATTGAAATATCTGTACATACATTAATTTGGCAGAGTTCCTTGGGAAGAATAGAGAAGATTAATATTTTGGTGGGGAAGAGAAAACCTGCTGGCTTCCTGGGTAATTAGAATATTAACACATGTCACATTTGTGTGTGTGGTGGGGTTTTGGTGGCAGGGCAGGGGGCTACAGCAGTGGCCCCTGTGAGAAGCTGCTAGAACCTCCCCTGGCTCCAAGTCAGACCCACCTCTGGCCACAGCCGAGGCAATTAACAATGGTGGCTGTGCCTCTGTGATAACATATTTAAGAAAGGGAACCTGAGAGGAAGGGAAGTAGTGAGGGAGATACCTATGCAAACACCAAGGTCAGTTGAAGAAAGGAGGAGGGGAAGAGGTGCACTGAAGCAGAAACCCCCCTGCAGCCCGTGGTGAGAGGGCAGGCTGTGCCCCTACAGCCCATGGAGGTCACTGCTGGAGCAGATGCCCACCTGCATCCTGTGGAGGACCCCACACCAGAGCAGGTGACTGTGCCCAAAGAAAGCCAGGATGCTGAGGGAGGCCCATGGTGGAGCAGTCTGTTGCTGGGAGGACAGCAGCCCCCAGAAGGGACCCACGCTGGAGCAGTTTGGGAAAAGCTGCAGCCCATGGGAAGGACTCCCATTTGAGAAAGATCGTGGAGGACTGTCTCTCATGGGAGAAATCCCATGCTGAAGCAGGGGAAGAGTGTGAGGAGTCCTCCCCCTCAGGAGGAAAGAGTGTCAGAAATAACACGTGATAAAGTGACTGCAAACCCCATTCCTTGCACCACTGTGCTGCTGCAAGGCGAGGAAGTAGAGAAATTGGGAGCAAAGCTGAGCCCAGGAAGAAGGGAGGGATGGGGGGAAGGTGTCTTTAAGATGTGGTTGTATTTCTCACTGTCCTACTCGATTGGAAAATTAAGTGGTGGTGGTGTTCAAATGAAATTAAAGTTATTTTTCTTCCCCTAACAAGTCTGTCTTTTGCCCATGACCATAATCAGTGAGTCATCCCTCCCTGTCCTTGTCTCAATCCCTGAGCCTGTTGTTTTATTTTCTCCTCCCCATCCCACCTGAGGGGGAAGGAGTGAGAGAGTGGGTGTGTGGTGCTCAGTTGCCCTCTGGGCTCAAACCATGACAGATCATGACAATCTTCACAGAGCAGCATCTGTCACCACGGCAATCAGATATTAAATGGAAAGAAAGAAACAGTCAGCAGCCCCTGGTCAATATTCAGTCCACTTAGGAAGAAAGGTGCCTAGTACTACTTCTGGTAATGTGTGCTTGGTAGCTCAGTTGTGTCATGTTTTCCCTTATGGCACCACATTTGAATCTTTTAACAGGCATTCTCCTTGGGATTGAAGCTTACACAGGTCTTCATCAGCACCATTTTTTTGGGGTTTCAGACCCTTTGCAGTTCAGCAAAACCATCCCTGCTGTATAAAGTTCAGCCCCTTCTAAATGGAGATAATAGCAGAGCTATAAATATAAATAAAATATAATATTAACAGGGCATAATACTTATAAAATTAACAGATTCAATAACATAGTTAACCACTGTTCGTCTTCATAAATTACAATACAAATGAATGGCAAAAATATTCCAGGGGAAAACCTCTCTCAAACCAATTAATTATATTTATATATGTTCAATCATAATCAAGGAATGGAAGGAGAAAGGGGACAATATAGGATGAGATGCGAGGATAAAGTGAAAATAGTTGTGAAAGCTAGTAGAAGAGCTTTAGCTTCCTTCGCTTTCCTTCACCTTCCTACTTTGTTTTCCAACCTCTGTTTGAGAATAGGATCCAAATGGATGCAAGCATGTCCCTTATCAGAAATTCTCTTATTGCGTTTAAGGGGTTTTGCCATACTGTGATATGCAAGGTGTTTACTTCACCATGTCCTCCAAACAAATAAAAATCAATTCTATTTCCTCAGGGATAAAATCTGAAAGAGAGGATTGGGAATGAGAATTATTTACCTGTTGTATATAATGATTCCCCAGAAAATATATTGAATGATTCAGGGATATAAAAATACTAATAACATTATTGATACAATCATCTATGAATAACCAATGAGCCCACAGGACTCAGGACACAATAGGTAAACCCTATAAAATCTCCTTCCTTCGAAATAAGATTTTCATTGTAAATTTATAACTATAAACTGATGCTCAGAGATATGGTTTGCAGGCCCTCTACAAGCTTTTCCAATGCTCAACTCTGCTATCTTTTAAAATAAAAATATTTCTTCTCACACACATGGTTTTTATTTCATCAACACCTATTCAGCAAAACCTGTCTTGACTGTTACCTGTAAATTCTACAATAACAAAATAGTAACTAACAGTAACAAGTATTTGTTGTAAAATAAGATGGTACATAACTAGTAGTCTATTATAGCTAGCTGTTCTCTCTGAATTTTCAGAGGGCATAAAATAATGATTCTGATATCATAACTACTTAAGTTTTTATTGCGTCAAATTTCATAGGTATGTACTAAAAGCCTAGCCTGAAAAATGGACAAAATGACATAGTACTGTACTATAAAAGACAATATAAACTTTTTTGTGTCCTTAATAGCAAGCTGTGTTATATAAAACATACATTCCTTATATTTCCATTCATGACAGATTTCTACTAACCCACTGACCCTTTTCCTCATGGTTCAATTATTAGCTTATCTAAGACCTTCTGCAAGAAATTATTGCAAATTTTTTTTTATTCCATATGTTACTATGGCATTAAATGTAGATCATATATGTGCTATTAATAAAAAATAAACAAAACAAAAAAGATTTTAATTTTCTGTAGGGAAGTCAATTCTATAGCAGACAACTGACATAATGAAGGATTGATGCAGAACCTGCAAACCCTGCATGTATGCATTGTGCATGGACATGCTTTTTTTTTTTTTTTTTTCCCTACAAAATAGAAGTAATTTATATGTTAGAGCTGAGCACTGTTGCACTGTTGGCTGATTACTTTGCAATTGTGTGGTGGCTTGCTACAAGATGCTTCTATGCCTGACTTATGTGCGTCTAAAAAAAGCTTTGAGCTCAGCATATACTAGACAGGTGGACTTGTATTTTGCTGATAACAGAACATACAATTATAAATGCACTGCTACAGATGTAATTCATATACCAACAAAATGTATTGAAGATGTCCAAGTGGACTATCTCACAAATACAGATGGTAATACCTGGCTTTCCAGAAAAATTTTCCCCCTAAGGGACAATTAACAAATGCAGAAAATCCAAGAATCTGAATATGCATCAAAGCTATTTATCATTAGGGAACTTTGTTCTTATTCAAAAACATCACCAGCCCTGTCAAATGTCAATTATTCGGGTTAAATCTTATTCCAAATGAATGTGGGTTTTTTCATACAAAAAATGTTAGGACAGCCAAAAGTTACTTTGCTGTGTGTATGTATTGTTAAGATCTTCCAAAAACCTAGTAAGGTTATGAGCAGATGTCCTTAGTGAGACTATTAGCAGACAAACTTATCACTGAGAAAGATTTTTAAATTCTTCAAGGATGCAGTTTTCAAAGTAAAATGATCAAAATGTGCTTCATGAAAAGTAAAAACAAATCCAAAAAGGCACACCATCAACTGCTCATGGTTTAAATTAATTGTTTTACGAAGCTGAATTCATGCTGGTGTCATGAGGTGCTCTTTGTTTTGTTTTGCTTTCATGGGTGTTTAAAGTAGTAAAACATTATCATCATGCCCTGAGTAAAACCATGCTTGTTTATAAATCATTTGTATGTTTTACTGTAACTATATTGTACCTTATCAGATGTTATAAATTGTATTAGAATTCATGGTTTTATAAAACACAAAAGATGCAACTGACCTACATAGAAATGTTCAGAAAAAAACAGGATTTAAAATATATCTTTGCTAAAACCCTTAGGCACGTAGGAATATCCCACTGATACACAGATCTAGCTGGAAAACATGCAAAATTTACATCTTCAGATCTGTTTAAGAGGTGATGTTGAAGAGTGGTAAAGGCAGTAGTAAAAAGTGGTTGCATTTTGGTGTGACGGTTGGTGCTAGCAAGGGAATCCGGTGCTGCTCTTTGTCTTTGAATTTGGCTTACTGCTGTGTGGCACGTTACGAGGTATGAGCTGAGGAAGCTCTTAATGTACCTGAGGACAGAAGGCTAATTTCAAAATGCACAGAGCAGCAGAAGCAACTACTGGCCTAGCATGTGAGCAGCTGAGCTCACTAGGAGTTCACAAAATGAAATAGCAACAAATTATAATAAATTCTAGTTGTCTTTACCTAGGAGAGCAAAAGACTGTCCTAAACTCTCTAGGCAACAGAAGTGACAATAGATAGGGCACAGTATGAGCTGCTGTTTCCTCAGAGGACTCCAACCTCTTTTTTTTCTCAGCAGAAGATTTGATCCTTAGTTCAGTTCTGAAAACCTTCATATGAAATTCCACCGAAGTATATAATCAATTTATAAATTGTAAAAGTAAACAAAAGTTTTGTTTGGCTGCCTCTCTTTAAGAATTAAAAATTTCTTTGAATTACCTCTGTGCTCATGCTCAGAAAATCTTTCTCCTGAAAACTATCCATACTTAGATGTGGCAGCTGCTTTTACATTTAAAAGCCTTAACTGCTTTTTAATGTTTATCTTAGATGTAGAATATTCTCAAATTACACACACACACACACACACACAAATTCAGGTAGATTAAATAAAACAGGACTGATTTTTATCTTTAGTTCTATAAAATTATTTTCTCCTGAGTCAGTAAGACTTTGTTAGAAATTATTCCATACTGTTCCAAAAAAAGGAAAAAAAAGAAAGAAACCTTATTCTACAGAAACATGTTCTAATAGAAATGCTGACACAACTAACTGTGCTTGGGATACCAAATACTGAAGATGTTTTCATTAACTCTTTTGGGAACTGGAATGCTGAGAACTTTCAAATGTCTTTCAGTCTGAGCCCAGATCCATTTGACCAGTTCTCCTCTCCCTCAGGAGATTTCAACAACCTCTTTTAGTCAAGTACTATGGAAATCGAAACTATTTTGAACATATTTATATTAGTATTGTAGTTATACAAAATTCTTAACAGAACAATGGTTTACAAGAGAAATAATAGAATGTTGAACACACATGCAGAGTGCTGTGACTGAGTCAGTTTTCCCAATACAGGGGGAAAAATGTTATCATGGTTTTCTGTAAAATTCATGGTTTTCATGGGAAAAGATGTCACAAATGCCACCACCTATATTAGCCTTTTGAGCTACAATGAGTGGATCTGTCATACAAATATAGACAAGTATAAATTTGAATTTCTACATTTGTGAAAGAAAATGTCCCCCTTTTACATATACTCTGCTTTCTCATTCCCAGTATTGACAGTTTCTGCTTGAGAATATTATCTTCTATTATTTCTCAGTGAAGTCTAATTTAGTCAGGAGTGATGTATATTTTCCCTGACAGCTTTTTGTTAAAAAATAGGATAAATACACAGGTCAGAGTGTCTCAGAAGACTTAATATTTTTTTTTTTTTGCAAATGACTTCATAAGGAAAATAGTAACTTGAAACAACGCCAAACAAAACCCAGGCTAGCAAGTAATTGGTTACTTTGTCTCATTCTTTCTCTCTTTCTCTTTCTCTCTTTCTCTCAATCTGAGATCACATAGAATATTTTTATAATCCTTCCAAGTCAAAGGTCACATAATTTTTAAATAAAATACACATTAGTAATGAATTGTATTATTGACTTAACTACTATGTATCTGACATACCAAACTTGCTAATATTCTTAAAACATTCCATATTAGAATATGAATTTGAAGCAAAATTCAGTGCTGTTCCGGATTCTCCAAAACTTTTTAACCCTACATTTCCATTTGTTTCTTCTTTTTTTCTTTTTCCAAACTCAGGTTAGTTTAAGAAATAAGACATAGCACAGATTTAGATGATTGTGAATACTATTACTAAAATAAAGTATCAGCTCTACTCACTGTATTTGACTTCTATTATTACTCTTTACAACAAAAATTGAACAAAATATAGTAAGAGGTGTTTTCAATCAATTATTTTGAATAACTAGATACCAATACATTGGAACACCTACATACAATGTTGCTTAGCTGACTTTCTATACCACTGTCTTTTTATTCTCTAAGGAAATTACTTGCCAAGGAATAAACCAAAAAGCTATTTAAAAACTAAGTGCTAGTTATAACTAGTCTAGTTGTAGTGCTAGAAATCACATTTATTATGTATTATGAAATACAAAGATGACAATGTTTGCTATATTAGTGTGAACATCTGAAAGTTTCAAAAAATATTTCAGCAAATCTGTAAAAATATGTAATAAAAAAATAGAATCATATGCAGATAAAGAAGATCATTCTATGTGGAGACCATTGTTGGGTAACTTCACAAACATCTTATGCATCTCCTTGGATAGGCTGTGTTCCTCTGTTCCCTGTAACTTCTGGGCACACAATGCTATCTAAGCCTTATAAATGAATGACTAACCAATTAGGTGATGAAGAAATCTCAAAAAAAAAAAAAAAAAAAAAAAAGAAAAAGAAAAAGGGGAGCCTGTAGCTTCACCCTTCCAAAAAGATAAAATTTTGATTCACCTTGCAGAACAACAGCAAAAGAAAATTTTGAGTCTTTTGAGTCTTCTCTAACCCAGTCTTAAGATTTAAGGAGTTAGCAAGTACATCCCAGGGAAATTTTTGTAAAAGAACATAGGAAAAGGTGCTGTCTCTGAGGTGAATTGAATTAAATCTCTGTGTTCTATGTAGTGTGTTCTGACTTTTAACAAGATAAAAGATCTTTTATAGTATTAACATATCACCAGTACGAACTGGGACTCTGAAGAGCAGAGGCAAAAAAGTAGAATGACTCTGAACAGTGATCAGGGTTTTACAGGAACAAGAATTACTGTTGTCTTTATGTTGGTGGTTTTAACACAGGGGGTGTTGCATAGATGTTTGTCTTTAGAGTGTTTAAAAAAAATAAATTGTAGAATCTTTTGCAAAAGGTAATACATAGGAAATTTAGTCTCTCAAACAGAATTGTCAGCTGCTGTCCAGATTCTGACATGAATCTCTGTTGAAAGAGTCTTTGCAACTGCGTACAAATGGCCACATCAGGTGAGATTACCCAAACTGTCCTGCTATATTTTTATAGTCCAGCTTCTGTATGGTCCCACATGATCACTCTAGCACATGCATGGCCATTGCTATGGATTGTCTTAAACCACGTACTGAAATCCTTTTAGCTATCTTAACTATGTGCAAAAGATTATCCTCCACCACCATTTCTGCAGTTGTGGGAACAGTTTACACAAACTGCTTAAAATTACCTATGTTCAGTTTGATCACTTTCTTCATCTACAGCATAACTTAGCTCAGTGAGTCCCTTGCATGGCCAGATTCTCTGCCCAGAATGTGAATCAACCATAAATTAATCAATCAACAGGTAGAGGTAGTGCCTGCCTCATGATGATTTTAAGGATATAAATGATTAAAGAAATATCCAGACCAGTGTAAGTTAGATATACTATTATCTTTGATTTTTAAGATTACTTGTCATTTTCTAACTTGATAGCTTTATTTGTGTGACGGTGTTGTAAATGTGTTTCAAGGGCTCCTACTGATTTAAAAAACACTTCTGTTGCTTTATGATCATCAGAAGAAAATTGTGAACTACTACCTCATTTTATTAAGGATAGACTGTGATATATACCAGTTAGACAGATAATTGGGGGGTAAGCAGGAAGACAAAAAGAGTGAGCAGTTCAATGGTTAATTAGGAATGAAACAAATAACAGTGTGCATTTATACTTGTATAAAAATAATTTGTATGAATTAATGAGATGATGAAGTTAGAAACACCTAAAAAACCTTGTTCTCCATTACCAAAACTCACCTCAACAATTTTGCCTCTATGTATTCAACTCTACAATTTCCTATAAATTGATTCCAGACTGTTTTTTCTCAAATAGAATGGGCAACAGTTACTTTTTGGTAAAAAACTGATATCTGCGTATTCAGCAAATTGGCAGAATAAGCAAAATAATTTTTTGGCTTGTTCAGATAGATTCATAACATAAGTGATGAACTTTGGCAGCTGAGTTGCAGCAAGTGCTGTTTTTCAGGCACTGTCATGTATGATAGGACAATGAGGAAAAATAAGAATAAAGGTGGTTACATAAGGATGAAGAGCTGATGATATTGAAGCTAGAAAGAAATGAGGTGCCACCCAATGTTAGTAAGTTAAATTTTTTAATGCCCTCCTCTCCCATGCCAATTCCACCTTTTTTACAACTTTGGTCCATACAGACACCAACTCACATTAACTTTTGAAGCCTCCTCCCTTCCAAAGGCCTGATTTTCCATTAGGGTAGGGACTAACAACTTTGCAAAGGGAGCTTCCTGACACCTAAGCTAACTCCTCAGCCTGAAAATATTCTTTATGAAAGGGGAAGGACAGGCAATGTCTTTTGAAGGTTCATTGAAAAATCTGTCTTTGGGAATATATATTGAAGTACTTCTTTTTCTGTTACATGATCATCCTGACTACCTCATGAGTAAGGTAGGGCAGACAGATGTTCTAACTGATTTTAAGATCAAAAGTCTACATAATACGTGAAGAAAGATAGTAAATCTTATATTCTGATTTCCTGTGTTCCTAGTCTTGCTTCTTCCTAAGAACATTACAAGCAGTCTGATGAATAGTAGGGGAAATACATGGGATTTGCTTGGAAGAGATTTTTGCATTCACGGAGTACAGCATGTACAACATATTCAAATATATGACAAAAAGTTACGGCACACAATATCATGTACTTCTTTACAAGGAAGTATGCAATTATTCATTAAAGGAACAGATGTTATCTATATAATATTGGTAAGCTGAAGACAACAATACAAATTAATTTTGCAGTCCAGGGCTCTTGCAGCTATTGTGAGACAGCTGTATCATAACATTTTGGAATATTTCTGTAATATTGAAGGATGCAGACTTACAGGAGTAAAACGTATCCTTTCCTATATGTAATAATTTATATGTTACCAGACTTGTCTTTCACTATCCCACATACACACAGTGAATGTATATAGGATTCTATTGTTTATGAATTTTTTATATAAAGATTGCAGCCAACATGGAACAGTGAATATTCTTAAATATACTCTATAGCTTATCACTCAGCACAACTGAGTTTCCTATCTTCAGAGTTCCTTGGGGTTATCTTAGATTTAAAGTAAATATTCCTAATGGGTTCTGTGCATTTAAATACAATATTCAATACTTAAAATTTAAGGGTGAAGAAGATGCACATAAAGACATGTGCAACTTGAAAAAACGCTGGATTAGTGGTCTGACAGCTGCCAGGGAGAAAAAAGTGCAAATTTCAGTTATGCTTAGTGCTCATCTTTAAAAAAGACATAGCAATATAATTTTTATTAAAACTGTAAAAGTTAAAATTTAAAAAAAATGCTTATACAGTTGGTCTGGTAACCATATTAAATGCACAATAGTAATAATAACAACAACCACAATCAGTAAAATTTAGACATGCATCACTAATGAAGTATTTATATAGGATATGGCTGTGACTCTCTACAGAAGAGTCCAAAAACTTTAGACCTATAGCACCTGTAGCAGATGATATAAAGCTGGTATACAGAATTCCACCTTCTCACTGGTTTCAGAGGTCTTGGGAACAGCCCTCATAAAGTCTTTCTTTTGCATGCTTAGCAGGGTAGCAGATCTGACTTCTACAAGATATTTTGCACAGGGAGGAAAAAAAAATATTCCTAAGGATAAACAAAAGCATTGTGGCAGTACGCTTTTTCACTGCTTTCTCATGAAAACGTGGAAGTATGGAACCCATGTGACCTATTGCCACAGAACCATGTCATCTCTGAGAATGGTGCAAAGTCAAAGACTCTGTGCAAGAGAGAAGTCTTCAGTGGATTATTTTAAACCTTGGGGGACCAGAACATAGCAGGGAAGTCCTGTTCATATTTTTTCTCAAAGTAGTCATGTGAAGGTGAATGTTGGTTTGATCATTACAGGAATAAAGTTTAAGGTAAACTGAGGCATTTTCAACCACAGTCAGACATCTATATATTCTCAAGTTCACTTGCACAGCAGCTGAGAGAGCTACCAAGATGCGAAAGAAACAAAGTAAAGTATTAGAGTAAATATATAGACAGAAGATTTAAACTCCTTGTTACTTTAATGGAAAATAACAATATAATTCTATATATTTTTATGAAGACAAGCTATAGAAATCTGAATTAAAATAATCTTTAAATAGTTGAACTAAGAAAGATACATGGCCTCCAAGATACCAAATGATTAAAGGCAGCTTCTGATGTTGCAGAAAATTCTATGGTAACAATACCTAATAAAAATGACATTCTTTCATCCTTTTGACTTGTTTGTATTTTTTAAAGAAAAAAATCTCGTCTCTCATTATAAGCTTTCCGCAATATTTTATTTATTTACTACAACAGTTTTTGGGATTCTTTTACAGGTTTTTATGTAAGTCATATCTTACACTAAATGAGAGAAATTTTCTGGAAAGTATATGGGCTTTCTTAATAGCTAATCTTTCTTTTGAAAAGCAAACTATTTCTTCCTATTATGATGATTTTCTCAGCAAAATACATACTCTAATCATTTCAATTCAGTCATATTTGAAAACCTTTATTTCTCCTGCTGATATTTTTCAGGGAACTTTTTTACTAGCTCAATAGTTCCAACAGGTGTTCTCTCAGACTCAGGATATTTAGTCCACGTCTCACTGCTTCAATAAGAAGTTAGAGCTTTGACAATTGCCTGGTCTTTTATTTATTTCTATATGCATGTATGTTTTTTCTTCCAGAATACTTACCTGTAAGCAACAGGAAACATTTTAATGATGCAGAAGAAATCATTCACTTAATTTGTAGGAATGTTATGAATCTGTAACTGATTTTAATGGAAGGTATGATATGTGTTCTGTAATTCAAACAGTGTTTTTGTAGTCTTTTAGTATTTGGTGTTCTTTTTCCAAATGTCACAATACACTAAATTTCCCATGTCATTTTTTTTTCTCAAGTATTAAACCAGTGTTAAACGTACCCTCATTCAATTACTGACAGATTTAAGATAACATTTTATATATATGAAGAAAAGTAGAGGTGCCTTGCTGAAGTCAGAAAACTGTTTATGAGGATAAATTAGCTACCATTTCATAAAGACCTATGAGATTTAAGTACCTAGACACATTGTCTTTTTTTTTTTTTTTCCCCCTCCAGATTTAACTGGGGAACTATTAACCAGATTTCAGAGAATTTTCCCATTGAGTACATTTTAAGAGCTTTATAAAACAGTTGGTATTATCATATAGTTTTTTTATGGAAAATTTAATGGTGTTAGCTAAGTTTAAAGGTATAAAACATTACCTTTTTTTAAAAAAATAGTGTCAATAATAAGTACTGCATATTGTTCATTAAACTAAAGGAATAGTCTACATCTTGAAATATGTCATTCAGAAGAAGAATCTTCTGATGAAGAGCCAGGTAGGATACAGCAGCTTATTCAAAAGGTCCTTTTATTCATAGGCTAAATCAAGAACACCAATCTTTTAATTTCTGTCAAAGATATAAAAAGAATCTGGGTCCTAAGTCACATGTCCTAGTCTCATGTCATGTCCTATGCTCATGTATATTTTCCCGCATTCTTGAAGCACTAGATTTGCTTCATATACAAATGTCAATTATATTAACTATGAGCATTATCTTGGACACCTGGAGGAAGCTGAAGGGTTATTGCATATGGGATATTCAGTGATGTTACTAAGGTTATTACCATGGGGTGACAAGGGAGAGTTACCAGGCCCTGAAGGAAGGTAGTGGATGTGAGAATACTGTAAACATCAGAACAATTTATCTGACCTGCCATTTATTCCTCAAAGGCCTTGGAAAAGGAAAAAAGCTACAAGAGGTTATCAGGCTGTGTACATCGCCCTGCAGGGTATGTGACAATCCGATGAAACCATCCAATAAAGAATTTTGGCAAAGGAAATGGTTTCTATGGAAATGCCGGGGCTGTGCAAGTAATGGCAGGGAGGCATGGCAAGAGGAGGGAGTCCGGCAGAGGTGAGACCACACTTTTCGGAGGCTGAACCTCCCTCTCTTGAGTGACTGTGAAGAGCCAATAGAGAAGCTGTTTTCACATCGCATGTGCCAAAAGGAAAGGTCAAACAATGGCCACACCTCCAGGGAGGGGGGAGTAACTCCCCAACGACCCTCAAACCCACCAACCCATTTCCAGAAGAATCTGAAGGTATAAACTGCATGTGTACCAAAAGCAGGGAGAATTCTAGAGACATAAACTGTGTATGATGCCTAATTAGCCTAATGAGTCCAAGTGCCCACCCAGAGGAGGGGCAAGGAATTATAAAAGGACAAGTGTCAAAGCCCCGGGTGGCTGCACCCCACTGGAACTGGACCCCTAGGCTGCCTGGACCAACGATGGAACCAGGACTGGTGAAATATTCCTTTTTTGTCTTTCTCACTCTCTTTCTCCCCTTTTATCTCCCATTCTTATTCTGTATGCCCACATATAAGGCAAGGCTTGTCGGGGCATGTTTAAGGCTTATCGGTGTATGGTATAAGATCTGCCACTAGTCGGTGTAAGTTCAATGCCTGTTGCAAGGTTTGCAAAGATTACTGACAAAGTTTCATGTCAATTATCTGTTGTGAGTAAATAAAAATTGAGTTTTGTGAATTGAAGAATCCTTGGTGTCGTTTCACCTTAATCCTGACCTGGGAATTGGTGAATCTGAGTCGTTGTCCCAAGAAATTGGGATGTGACAGGGTATCATTCAACTTTTAGGTCTCCTGTTGACCATATCTAACTTAACAGGAGCCTTTTTGTTATGCTCCCAGTCCTGATCAGACATAAGAGTAAGACAGGTTTATGGTTCAGTGCAGCTACAACTTCCACCACAGCAGTAAACCTGATTACAAGCACAATGACACTATGAAAGTAGTTAACAATACTAATGACACCCTGGAATTTATTGATATTAAATTAAAGCCTCAAACTATAGATGTCAAAGGCCACTTTAATTGAAAGCTGCATAAAGTAATTCCAGCTAATAAATAATAATAATAAAAATATGTCTGAAATACACATACACTCCTGTACACATACAGACACAAAGGCCTAAAGGAAAAGTTTTCTTTGTCTTTTTATTGATACTTCAACATAACCTAATACCTAAATCACTTTAGGCTATATTCACACTCTTTAAGTCAATGTACTGCAGTATAGAAGACTTTGATAAAATTTTATAGCTGCAAAACTTCTTAAATAAGACTATGTTAAGCAGAAAACATTTACTACATAAAGTGTTTACCACTCATTAAACCTTACTTTTTTTATAGTGGAACAAGGGTTTTGGGCACTCTTTCTCAACCATCCCCCTTTTTTTTGTGTGTGTTTAGTCAAAGCAGTATGTCTGAGGCTCATTTCACCTTGCATGTAGGTATAGAAAAAATAGATTTCTAGGTACACGTCAACATTTATGACTTGATGAGCTCTGGGTAGAAGGAAAAAAACTCCCTCCTCCCCTACCTAAATAGGATAACTGTTTCTGTAGTTGTTTTCATGAAGGAATGAAGTAGTATCTTTCTTGTGCTATCATAGCCTGAAACAGATTGGAAAGTACACATAATTGGGTTTTGTTCCATGTTTTGTCTAGGACTTTTTGTGTATCCATAATTTATTAACAAGGACCTTTCATAATATAATAGTGTGATTCTTAATTTTATTAATTAAACACTATTAATTCTACTGTTTACTTTCCATTTATTCTATAACCTTTGAAACATGTCCAATACAACTATTTCTGAAAAAAAAAAAAAAAAAATTAGCATACAAACACTTGTCATTATGGATAATAAAACAACTGTAGGGTAGTTCACTGTATGGATGGAATTAGATTTAAGACTGAAATCTTTATCTTCTAAAAAGAAAAACTGAAAGAGAAGGTCTGTGGAAGAATGATGATATGAAACAGTCTAGTTTGTAGTGAAGTTTAGGAAAAAAACACAAAACAATTAGAAACTTACTTCAGGGAAATATCAGTTCAATATCAAATTTATCATGACTTTCAGAAAATGGCAAGAAATAATAAGTATGAATGTGAAAAAAAAAAAAGAAAACAGGAAGAATATACCGTTTAATATACAAGGAAAAAGGAAAATATTGCTCTCAATAAAATAATAATAAAATTGGAAAAGGTAATTTTTCAAGTCAAGGGGATTAGATTGTAAGAAGTCTCAAATATATAAATGAACAAACAGAACACAAGGAATCATTCAAAATAAGACTTTTACTACAGCTTGTGTTGATACGTGGACTGCGAACTCAATTGTTATTTCATAATGATACCTTAAAATAGTTGGGTATTTTGTCCCAGTAAAAGTAAAGCTATATAAATAGAATCACTGTTACAGTGTGAATCCGTAGGTTTCTCACAATCAAATTTTACCATGACAACTCTGGATAGATTTATTGGTCATATAAATATCAAATATATCTATAAACATTCTTTTTATAGCACATATTGGAATGAATTGGTTCAAATTAATTTTCCCATAAAGAAATGGTCCTCAACACAAATTCTATAATCACAATGAACCTTAAATTTGCACACACAAAATCATGTATTACTTGATGCTAGTATTGTTTATTTAGTTAAACATGAGCTGAAGCCACAGAAGTTTGTTCTGTTGTTCTAAGTTTTATATTGTGGTTTAATTAGCTCCTGAAAAATTGATTTTGGGTTTCTTCATGTAATTAGAAAACATTCTTTGTCTTTTTTTCCAGTCAACACAAGAGGACCTAAATTATTTAAGAAGCAAAATCTGATGCAGCTATGACTAAAATATGCACAAATACAACATAAAACTGAAAATCAATAGCATTAGTTACTGGATACACACTCTTAAAAATTTTCAAATCAACTTTTCCTTTCTTTAGATATTCTTCAGATTCCTACTTTGTGTAAGAGCTCCCATGCAAAATTATGCACCTGTTATTTAGCACATTTCCAATTATAACAATGAAAACAAAAGAACATCAGATTGCACAATGTCAGACTTAACGGGAGAGTAGAAATTAAACACCCAGTGACAGAGACTTAGAAGCAACAAAGTGAATTAAATCCATATAAAGGAATAACCCATTAAAAAGCTACAGTACATTTTCAAAGCATTTAGAAGAGTACAGTTGATGTCTCTAAATAAGGTAACTAAAAATAATAATTAAGTAGTTAGTTCCCAGTGAAATCAAAATAAAACATACAAATCTCAACTGCAAAATAAATAAATATATATATAAAAGAATATTTATAAAAGGCCTGTCTTTGGTCAAATCCAAGCTATGAAATGACCAAGAATAAACACTCTAAATAGATTTTTTAACATACCAAGAAAAAAATTCATATAATTTATCTGCAGAATTATTAATCACCTCTGTCATTTTAACTTGTGGATATGATTATAATTCAGCCATCAGTGCAAATGTTAAGATAGATTTTCTCTTGATTTTAGATACAACATTCTGTAGGGCTTCCTGAACATAGAAGAATATACCCAAAATTTGCTTAAAATAATAATTGAGTTTTGCTTAGTTCCAGTTTGATATTTGTAATGCAGAGCTAGTTCCTTCAGTGCTAGAAGACAGAGTTATACTCATGTCTTCACAAGCCATTGCATATTTTACTGTGTTCATACAATCATAGAATCCCAGGTTGGAAGGGACCTCAAGGATCACCTGGTCCAAACTTTCTTGGCAAAAGCATGGTCTAGACAAGATGGCCCAGCACCCTGTCCAGCTGAATCTTGAAAGTGCCCAGTGTTGGGTAATCCACCACTTCCCTGGGGAGCTTATTCCAATGGGTGATTGCTCTCACTGTGAAAATTTTTCCTCTTGTGTCCAGTTGGAATCTCCCCAGGAGTAGCTTGTACCCTTTACCCCTCATCTTTTCCATGTGACTCCTTGTAAAAAGAGAGTCTCCATCTTCTTTGTAGCCACCCTTTAAACACTGGAATGTGGTGATAAGGTCTTCCCTAAACATTCTCTTCTCAAGGCTGAACAAATCCGATTCTCAGCCTTCCCTCATGTGCCAGGCTTCCCAGTCCCCTGATCATATTTGTGGCCCTTCTCTGGACCCTCTCCAGCCTGTCCACATCTTTTTTGTATGGCGGGGACTAAAACTGAACACAGTATTCCAGGTGTGGCCTGACAAGCACTGAATAGCGTGGGGATAATGACTTCTTTCTCTCTGCTGGTGATGCCCTTGTTGATGCAACCCAGCACCCTGTTGGCTTTCTTTGCCGCAGCAGCACTCTGTTCACTCATATTGAGCTTGTTGTCCACCAGGACCCCCAGGTCCCTTTCCACAGAGCTGCTCCCCAGACAGGTAGGTCCCAGCCTGTGCTGCACTCCTGGATTATGTTTTCCCAGGTGCAAGACCTTACACTTGTCCTTGCTGAACTTCATCACACTGTTGTTGGCCTGCTCTTCCAGCCTATCCAGGTCTTTCTGCAGGGTGGCTTTCTCTTCTGAAGTGTCCACTTCCCCACTCAATTTCGTATCATCAGCAAACCCACCAGAGTACACTTGATCCCATCATCCAGATCACTGATGAAAATATTAAACAGTGTTGGGCCTAGTATCAATACCTGGAGGACCCCACTTGTGACAGGTTGCCAGTTTGAAAAAGAGGTATTTACCACCTCCCCCTGGGTGTGGCCTGTCCATGCGTTCCCCTCCTACCACACAGACCATTTGTGTAGACCATAACGCATCAGTTTCTCTAGGCTGTGAGCCTCCTCAGGGGCTTTCTCTGTAGAAACACTGATTTTAACTCTGAGGCAAGTGCCCACCATTGTGTTCCTCAATATCTTTTCCCAAAGATCAACTGTTACTCTATATGACAGGTGGGCTGATTGGGACCAAAATAATTTGGAAAGACTTACTGGGGTGTCAACTAAATTAGTATATATCTACAAAGAGATCAATAAGGAGGTGATAATGTTTGTCACTTTTCTGTGCACTTGCTATTGCAGTTACTAGTTTCCTCTTACACATTTACCCTCTCCTGGGAAAATAACTACAGTGTCATCTTAAATCAGGACTTAATACTTCACTTGAGATCAGACTACCTTATTCAACTTGATTCTGCAAATAACTCCCAACTGGACCCTCGCTGTCAGTATCAATACTGTGTAGTGTAGACTATTAATTTCCACAGGTCTTGTATACAAATTCTTTGCTTCATACAGGCTTAAATCCAGTGATGCTGTGGTCCATTTTTACCTCCTTTTTTTTTTTTTTTTTTTTCTTCTATTTTTCTTGGCCCAGAACTTAAAATAAACTATTTTTTTGATATGACATTTACCATAGTTTTCCAGAGTAGGAAAAGTCCATGCCCTCTCTAGTGTAGTCAACAAACTATTTAGGTTTTACATATTACTTACTCTTCAGCATCAGCATCAAAATCAAAAGAATTCCCATTTCATTCTGGTTGCCACCTACAATGGTAGTCTTCCTAAAAACCAATGGTTAATTAGAAAAGGGCAAGAGAAGAAAGAATGGAAATAAAAGAGAAATTATTTTTCTTGATTTTCATTGCTTACTGGTTGTACCTGAAAAATCATAAGGGTTCTACTTATATCCAGTGTTTCCCTTTCTGTGAAGATCCTGTTAAAATATCTAAAGATCTGAAAAATAAAACAAACCAAACCCCTCTCACCCTTTGAAGAGCAGGAAAGAAAACAGGGAGAAGAGGGTTTCTAAAACTATGAATTGCCAATCAAAGCTAGAAGGAGTACATGTCCCAGGAGCAGGAACAGCAGGGCTGCTCCATAAGCAAAGACAGCCTGGGAGCTCAAGACAAACCTAGCACAGACAGGAGAGTGCCCCCTGACCCAGGCACAGTCCCACAGCACCTGAGCAGGGTGGGCAGAGCAGGTCCTATAGCAGCAACAGGTTCTGTCAACTGTCTATTGACCATTAGCCAAATACAAGGCCTCACATCAGGCACAAGAACAATCCGGGAAGCCAGCAAAGAGGACAGAGCAAGCAAGGAGCAATGCTGAACACAGGCTATCTACAACACAGCTCAGAGCAAGACTGGGTACATGAGTCTGAGCTGAGATGGGCTTTCTGGGGCATCAGAGCATGTGGGTGTGTGTCCCAGGTGAGGCTGGCCAGAGTCATCAAAATCTGCTGCTGCATTCAGTACTACTTAATTTATTTATTTTTTAAAGTTAACATATGTCAAGGAAAAGTACCTATTACGATTTGAATGACTGTTGAAACTCCACAGAGGCTAGTGACAACAGCAGTTGTCAAGGGAAGTGTGTATTAGTGCAAATACTTCTCAGTTATAGTATATCCAGGAAATTAAACTGCAAATAACATTCAAGATGTAATAAGCAAATCAGAGATTTCTGGTCATGAAGAGGGAAAGCATATACTTACACTTTGAATACCCTCCCAATATTCAGTACACCAGGGGTTTTTTAAACCAAAAGCACAAAGTACAATATTTCTTTATTACTTACTTTATACCAGGAAGAATGAAGCAAAGATTTCCAGCACCAGCTGACTGTAAGAACTGATCATATAATTTTTAAGATATCTGCTGTCCTAGACGAGTTAATTCTCTGTGGTAAATTCTGGAATATTTTGAATTCATTACCAAAACACACATAGTCATTGCTGACCATGTCTATTAATATATTACTTCTAGCATTCTTTTTCTATTGTTGTTGAAAAGTCTAATTTTTTTGCAAAGTTCAGTTTCTATATTCTTCAATTAATAACTCTAACATTTTTTGTTAACATATGTGTTGATGTAATGCCCAAGGCAACAAATGAACAATTTGCAGAAATATTTTCTTTAAACTGAAAAATAAGTTAAACTGAATTTGCATCAGAAATTTTCTTCAGCCTACATGTCAACGTTGGTTTATTTTGTTGTTAATGAACAGAATGAATTCATTGCAGAAACAGCTAATCAAACCAATAAAACAAATCACTGAGTATGTCAGAAGTCTTACTATTTAAAATAAGATAGTTAAATAACAGCTTCCTATCTGTAGAGATTAAAATTCCTTTTGTTTGTTCATTGCTAAAACAGTCTGTAATCATCACAACAGTGCAGAAATATAGTTTCTTTAGCATCTAGTCACTAGCACTGGTAAGAATTGATTGGATATTAAGCCAATGTTCATGATAGTGGAACTGCTACAGATTTACAGAACATTTAGGGACAATCATTTAAGAATTCAATGTGCTTCACAGTCTTAAAGTAATAATTTATTCCTCCTCCTCCAATTTTTTCTTAACAGTGCTGTAAATTAAAATAAAACCCAAATATAAAAAGAAATCCAGTAAGTGGTTCATGGTCTTGATTTAATTTGTACTAAAGTAGAGTTAAAACAATACCAGCTAAACAAACCCTGTTTAATGAAATGTGATTTTTGGTAATAACTGAAAGGAACTTGCAGAACTCTGATAGGAAAAACATTAACAATTAAGAAAAATAATAGAATTCTGCTCTTCAAACTTATTTTCTATTTCCACAAGTAACTTTAAGGTCTGTACAAGGAATTTAGGTCTTCTCTAACTCTTCTCTCTAATTAGACTGACTGTAGATTCTTCTTGTTTGTGAATTTCTTTCAGTATCTATGTATAGAAAGGGCAGCAGATGTGTTAATTACTCTAGGCAACTCAGGCCTCTAACAGATCAGATAGGGCTCTATACATCAACTTGCTAACTGTTCTGTTGTTCTTTCTTATGCTGTAATAGCATTTTTTTACTTGTAATCAAGATTTTCTTGGCTAAACTATAATGTTGTCATGAGGTACTGCAGTTTCAGTTAATACACTCTACCAGTACAAAATTATGTTATCAAACAGGGAGACAAAAAAGTTGGATCTCGATCTCACTATCATCCCGGTTTCAGAGGTTGAAACAATGAGGTGGAGACTGCTTAGTGGTTCTGACTTAAAATCTTAATAAAATATGATGGAACTGAGAGTATAGTTTATTATGCAGTCATGCATAATAACCAAAAAAATACTGTTCTGATTGCAGGATTGAGCCTTTCCTAGTTAGCCTTTTTATTAAAAAAACCAAAACAAAACCAAACCAGAACCAAGAACAAAACATGTATGTATTTTGGGAAAGAAAAACTGGGTAAAAAATTTTGATTCATAAAGTTTTCAAATTGTTCTATAAGGTATTGGTAGTTCTTTCATATTTTTTCTTTTCTATTGTTCCTGTAACTTGAATATCTGTCACAGCAGATGAAGTAACCTTTATTTATATGCAACTAGAGATTTTCAGTACAATTGTTTTATATAAAGCTGAATGCAGTATTTTTTATCTTCAACAAAATGACCTAAAAGGGGTTTTCATCTGAAAGCTCTCTATAGAGATCTAAGATTTGAATGAAACAAAATATACCAGGATTTTTGATTACACTGTGTAGAATACTTCAGAGCACAATGTTAAAATTTAATAGGGGAATTTTGTAAATATTTCAGAACAGATGTTGAAGACCCAATTGATTTTACACTTATTAAACACTTTAAAAGCCCATTTTTACAATGTTAAAATGTTACAATGGCCTATTTCATATTGAATAAAACTATTCAAATAAACCTTTCATCCACGAGATTGTATATAGCAAGACTTCATTTAATATAATGTACATTAAGCTTGCATTCAAAAGTCTCTCTCCTGTCTGGATCATTTATTTTAAAAGGTAGAAGTCTGAACATTTCTTTCTCCAGGGATTTTTTTGCCCTTTTATACTTCTTGGATTACAATTCTAAATAAAATTTTATTGCCAATCTACACAGATGAAGGTTAATTTTGAGACATACCATTTTTTAAAAAAAAAAAAAAATTCTATACAGTTTGAACACATTCTGATGAAAAGGTTGGCCTTGCAGATAACATCTATAATTTCATTTTCTAAAATCCTTGTATTATAATTAGGAATTGTCATGGTTTAACCCCAGCCAGAAACTAAGCCCCATGCAACTGCTCACTCACTTCTCCCCCTTCCCAGTGGCATGAGGAAGAGAATTTAAAAAAAGTAAAATTGTGGGTTGAAATAAGAGCATTTTAATAACTAAAATAAAAATAATAAAATATAATAATAATGAAAAGGAAGATAACAAAAAGAGAGAGAGAAATAAAACCCAAGTGATGTACAAAGGAATTGCTCACTACTTGCTGACCAATGCCTAAGCAGCAATCTGACCCTCCCAGCCAACTCCCCCCAGTTTATACACTGAGCATGACGTTCTATGGTATGGAATATCCCTTTGGCAAGTTCAGGTCAGCTGTCCTGGCTATGCTCCCTCACAGCTTCTTGTACACCTGCTGACTGACAGAACATGGAAAACTGAAAAATCCTTAATTTAGAATAAGCGCTACTTAGCAACAACTAAAACATCAGTGTGTTATCAGCATTATTCTCACAATAAATCCAAAAGACACCACTGTACTAGGAAGAAAATTAACTCTATCCTAGCTGAAACCAGGACAGGAATAAATAAATAAAGGTAAACTATTCCAATGAACCAACTGTAGTTACAGCTGGCTGGGATTTATGTTTGCCTGATATATTCCCACAGGTGGTTTGTCACTGCTTGAGCAGAGACTGGCTTGAAGTAATAAACATGTATCTAGATCATTGGTAGGAATTAGGCAAATTCTAATTCAAACTCTCTGGGCAAAAATTTGTAAAGTCAAAGCTTGGGGTAAAACAGTTCATTGGAACTGGAGAAAACATCAAAGGATGTTTTGGGAATAGAAGATCTAAGATTTTGCACAGATATTTGAATATTTTTATTATTTTATGAAAATAAACAATTCAAAGAATGAACAGAAAGTTAGACAGTCATTGGAAATACATTATAAAAGCATCCTAGCAACCATTGATAACATTTTTAATTTTCTTTTCTTTTTCCTTTGTGTCTTGATGTAGCAGCTAACTTTGCATGTGTTCTATCCATATACATTTTTATATTCATTCATTCATCTTTCATATCCATTCATAGACAATTGTGTCTACAATGGTACCCGCTTAACTTCAGCGGGATATGGTTGCTTAAAGCCAAAGTAAAAAAGATGTTTACCTTTTGTACCTGTTAACAGGTATAGTTATTTCCTGTGCAGTTGAACAGTTATATTCAGGGAGATGGTGCTGGACTCTCTCTCTCAGGATCTCTGAGTATTATTCCCCTGGGATACTCTACTCCTTTCCACAATTGGTTATCTATCAACCAAGTAAGACAGATTCATATCTATACCTTTACATTTAGTAACTAGTAATGAAACTATTTGCTTTGATTTTCTTTAAAACTTTACACTTCTCTTTTCAATAGGTTTATTTAACTGGACATAACAGAAATATTTTACTGCCAAGAAGTTTTTATGCTATAAATAGTAGAGAGAAATCCTTTTTCTATTCATATGCTTACAGACATTCAAATGGAGATGCCTTCAGTCATTAATCTAAATATTCTCCCCAAAATGGTGATAAATTAATCAGGATTAGAATAAGTAGACTTCTCAGAAAAGCATCTTTGGAAGCAACTTGAAGCAAGACGGTGTGATAGTCACAAACTGTTTTGCAGAGAAGGTGCATATATGAGATTTCAAGAAACAAGGCACTATCAAAGGGAACATTTTTCCTGGGACTAGACAACTTTGAAAATAATATGCAGCCAGGGAAATATTGCCAAACTAATATCAATTTGGTGTTGGGAGAGGGTATTTCTTGCTTTGAGCCTGCAAGACATAACTTGATGGCAGGTCATGAGTGGAGAGTGTAGCTCTCAGGAGATAAAAGAGTTTGGTGAGAAGCAGCAGAGGCTTCTGGGATCTAGGAGGCTGTGCTGGTTTTCACTGGGGTACAGTTAGTTTTCTTCATAGAAGCTAGCATGGGGCTATGTTTTGTATTTCTGCTAGAAACAGTGTTGATAATACAGGGAGGTTTTCGTTATTGCCGACCAGTGTTTACACAGTGCAAAGGCCTTTTCTGCTTCTCACACCACCCAACCAGCACGGAGGCTAGGGGTGCACAAGAAGCTGGGAGGGGGCACAGCTGGGACAGTTGACCCCAACTGATCAAAGGGCTATCCCATATCATATGGTGTCATGCTCAGCATATAAAGCTGGGGGAAGAAAAAGAAGGAAAGGGGGAATGTTCAGAGTGATGGTGTTTGTCTATCCAAGTAACCATTATGCATGATGGAGGCCTGCCTTCCTGGAGATGGCTGAACACCTGCCTGCTGATGGAAAGCGGTGAATGAATTCCTTGTTTTGTTTTGCTTGCGCCTATGGCTTTTGCTTTAATCATTAAACTGTCTTTATCTCAACCCACGAGTTTTCTCACTTTGCCTTCCCGATTCTCTCCCTCATCCCACAGGTGGGGGGAATAAGCAAGTGGTTGGGTAGTGCTTAGTTGCTGGCTGAGGTTAAACCATGACAGAGGCACAGGGAAATGAAAAAAATCACATTCATTTTTAGAAAGAAGAAAAGAAGGAGTAAGCTCTGTCTCTGATTTTCATTTAGTTCCACATAAGGAAATGAGTGTTCTCTATTTTTCTATAGCAAGGAATGAGCAAAAGGTAACAATGAAACTTTTCAAGGAGAAGTGAAGGTATTGCTGCAAAATAAATTAAAATATTGATGTAGCATGGAAAAGACAGAGAAGGGGAAGAAAAACCCAAGACAGTAGTTACAGCTTTGCAATGATATACTGTATTTTGATAAGACTTCACTGAACTATTGTAAGACAGATGTCAAGCATTAGATTGGGCTTTCCAGTCTAATTTTCAGCAGTATAAACTTATGACAGGTTTGTGTTCTCACTGCATATTTGGGCATATAGCAGGTGAAGCTACAGTATAGTTGGATTCCTTCTTATCCTGGGAAAAAAAACCCATATACTTTGTATATGCTCAGATGAGGCATTCTCACCCCACAAGAATCAATATATTTTATGTAGTGTTTTCTGTCACCTTGGGTGCTCTTCCTGTTATGTAAACTACCCTTTTTTTAAGATTCCACTGTACTATGCCATATGCAGATTTTCTTTCAAATTGTTCCTTTCGTCTTATTATGAAAGATGTACATCAAAGCTGGAGTTATAAAACTGACTAAGCAAGAACAATAGAAAAGCTTGTGTTCAATTAAGATGCAGATTCCAGATTACTGCATTGCTTGAAAACTGATGTTTCTCTTTTATAGTAGTACTTCTTATGGAATGGAAAAAATACTATCTTAATTACATTTCTAGAACATCTAATTTTTAAAAGGAACAAGCACTTACCGAGGAAACAAATTAAAATTATTTAAAAGATTTAAAGTTGTTACTCAATATAAACGATAGATAGGATTTTCCCCTCTCATGTCAGACCTCTTAGCAATTTAAGAAGGACAGTCTCTTTAGCACTGAAGGCAGAAATGCCTTACAAAGCTGAGAAATTTGAAATCATAAAACCCTGATATGATCAGTGGAGGTGTTTGGGGGCAGAGGTGTGATCAAATACATTAAGTACAGTTATTTAGTCACTGGCTGAGAAGAAGAATCAAGACTATATCTTTATCCTTCCAGAGAACAAGAGAATTAAAGCCTTTCAAACTGGAGGATATTTTTTGTACTGAAGATACAAAAACCACAGGTGAACAGATATGGCTCTAAGTGATTGCATGGAGATTATGCAATAGGTGAAGAGTCCAGACATTTAACTGCAAAACAAAACTCACACTTCTTTCTTTTTATTCATGTCAATATGTAAGATGAATTAGGAGATAGGAGATGAAAAGCTGATGACAGATTTTGTGAGCTTCTTCAGTACCTTCAGGGATTACTTGTGATTTAACCTATTCGATCACATAAGATCTAGGAAAGCAGCTGCCCCATAAAAGGGCTGCATTTACTGGGACAGCATTTTGTACTCAGGATATTCCTTCCATAATCAGTTTAATGCAGTTTGAACAAGATACCTTTTCCTTAATAACAGAATTCAACCCTTACAGCCTTCATGCATCTTTGCACTGACATGTAGGTGTTGGCATCATCTGCTGTTCCTTCCCCAAAGGCAGAATGAAGTTAAATTGGTTAAGGGGATATTATTTTTTCCTGCAAAGATTATCCCTATACACACTAATTCAATTTTAATAAATTATTAATTGGTGTACTAGAATTCTAAACAAATACAAACAGGATTGCTATATATATGCATGAATGTTGTGTGTATATACAAACACTACAGGAAAGTATTAATTTATAACAAGAATATTAATTTGGTACTGAAAGTACAAGTGTATTATTAGGCTTTTATACTAAATCTCTTCTGTACACATGAGCAAAGGGACATTAGCATTGCAGACTCTTCTTTCCTTGACACTTTATCAGATTTTTAGCTTTACAGAGAACTGAATGAAAATGCATATCAATTAGCTAGATCTGTCCTATGTGTTGAGTACTGTGTCCAGCTCTGGAGTCCTTAGCACAAGAAGGACATGAACCTCTCAGAGCATGTCCAGAGGAGGACCACAAAAATGATCAGAGGGATGGAGCACCTTTCCTATGAGGACACGCTGAGAATGTTGGAGTTGTTCAGCCTGGAGAAGAGAAGGCTCCAGGGAGACCTTATATCAGCCTTCCAGTACTTAAAGGGGGCTTGTAAGAAATATGGGGACAGACTTTTTAGTGGGGCCTGTAGCAATAGTGGAAGCGGTAATAGTTTTAAACTAAAAAAGGGTAGATTTAGACTAGATATAAGGAAGAAATTTTTTACAAGGAGGGTGGTGAAACACTGGAACTTGTTGCCCAGAGGGCAGGTAGATGCCCCATCCCTGGAAATATTCAAGGTCAGGCTGGATGAGGCTCTGAGCAACCTGATCTAGTTGAATAAGTCCCTGCTCATTGCAGGGTGGGGTTGGACTAGATGTTCTTTGGAGGTCCCTTCCAACCCAAACTATGATTCTATGATATAGAAGTTAGTGATTTATTCATTAGCTAAATTTAAACAGAATACTGCCAGAATCCTAAAGAAAAGGAGTAAGATAGTAATTTCTTTTAAAAATGTTTTCTACAAAAGGAAGGTGGGAAACACACAAGGAACTACTAGTCAAAAGATGAAGTGTGACAAAACTATGACTGCTTATGGAAAACATGGGCTGCAGAAGTTCTTTGGTCTTTCGTTCTAGTGCTGCTGCATCAGCAGTTAGGAGGTGTAATCACATGCAAACTCTAATCTCTTCAGTTGCTGGTAAGAGAGCTGTTACACTTTGAGGATGATACAGAAGCATCCCTACCTTCATGATATGGAGCATTTCTGACAGATGGGTGGACAGGGTGGAACAGATGTGCACAGGCAGAAGTTTACCTGTTAAACAACAAGATTCTGAAAATATACATTAGTAGGGATATTTTAAAAGTTTGAAGCAAACACACCTCCTTGCCTTGAGGTAAAGCCTCACCTCTTTCATCCTCCATCATATTCAATTGTCTGTTATAAAACACGCAGTTTGCAACTTTGCCACAAAATGAGACTACTTTAATATAACTAAAAAGCTGTTTATGCCAGGCTATTTCTCACAAACAGCAGAATTATCAGTAACCATATTAAAGCAAATTAAATCTATTTATTTTTTTTTTTTTTAGAAAAAAGCCAGATTTAACTTGGAAACTTTACACAACAACAATTACATTATACAAACAACTCCTAAAATGTTTTTAATCTGGAGAAAACAGTTAGAAATCTTAAACGGAAGCAGCAATACCTTTGCTAATTATACTATAAAGAAGGAGAATATCTACATCTTCAATCAATAGATTCACAGAAGGAGGAAGGGAACTCAAAATTCTGAAATTAAATAATAATTTTGTGCAGATTAATTTAAATGTATAAAATTGAACCAAGAGAAATGAACTTAGAATTAATACTGATGGCTAAGGAAAGAATGAAATATTTGCACCTTGCTTTCCTTTCTATTTTCACTCTGTGACATATCTCCTATACAAATAAATTAATTAAATATATTTGGAAAATAACACAGTATTATTGACATTTTTCTATAAACAATGAATATTTGATTATTGTAGCACAATAACTTCTAGTAAAAAATGCCAGTGCAATTACATTATATAATCTATTATGCATAAAGTATAATCTTGATCTAATGCAAACAAATGAAAATTTGGCATACTTAACTGAAGTGTGCAGATGTTGAATTTTTTGACTGTTTGATTATAAGTATCTGAATGGTAAGCTCTTACTTACACCTCATCTAAATTGTGTCTATTATTCAGTTTGAATCTTTCCCCGGTTGCAGGAGTTTTGTGTTTTGTGACAAAATTCTTTAAGTAAAGGATTTTAACTGGCATTTCAAATGCATCTACAGATCAAATTCCTCAGAACTGTAGGTGAATTCAGGTACTGTCTGTCCTATTTTTAGTCATAGAATATCTTGAATTAGAAGGGACACATAAGGATCATCGAGTTCAAATCCCTGTTCCTCATAGGTTTACCTAAAACTAAACCATATGATTAAGAGCATTGTCCAGCCTCTCCTTGAACTTGGACTCTGACAGGCTTCACTCACTGGCCCTAAAATTGATCCCTGGGCAACTCCACTAGTGACTGGTCACCAGCCTGATGTAACTCCATCAAAATATATATTTTGACTGCTAGATTATAAGGAAAAAGTTAATAAAAAATAATAATAAAAAAAAGGTTTGGCTCCTAATAAAATATACCATTACTTATATGTTGTCTTATATGGTTGAATTCAAAGAAGTTATTTTAGTCATTAGCATAAGCTCTTAGTGAGACTCAAGGATTTCTTCGTTCTTACTTTTTGTTTTCTTATTTGCCTTTTTGACCAGGAGATTCTTCTATACAGATCAATGCCAGATCCTTTTTCTCAATTCTTTAATATTTCCAATGACTTTTTATGATCATGAAATATCACTTTTTGCCCATCTAAAGATTTTAGAAATTAAGGAATAAAGGCCCATCTGAGAACATCTAGACTTTGAACATACATCTATGCATACTTACAACCTATGAAATTTCCACAGGTCAAAATTTCATCTTCTTTTGACTGTGTCTAACTCTGAGAAAAATAATATTACTTTTTCATCTTCTATTTCCCCCATTTAAAAAAAACTGTCCTTGATTTATCAATTATGATATGATATAAACATCCTAGTTATTCAAATGAGGGAACACATGCTGTGTTTGGATAAAGCGGTATTTAACTGTATTGATTAAGACAAAGTATTGTCATAATGACTAGTACCATAACATCATCCAACAGAAATGGTTTACCAAAATCAGTCTGAGCTCACCCCAGGAACCAGAAGATACCACAACATGCAGCTTCCTCCTTGCTAGAATATAAGTAACTGCACCCTGAGAGTAAACAGAAATTCTGGGTTTCCACTTCTGTCTTCCAATATTGCGTGAGGAGGAGGAGAGAAGGGAGAAAAACATCCATATTCAGTTTGTGAACTTATAATAAATAAGCATATTTAAACATATGTGCATATATGCATATGTGGGGAGAGAGAGAGAATGTATGTTCATCGCAGTATGTACTAGTGTTACAATGAGTACATATATGTCAGTGGAACTCCATGAATTTACACCAGCTTTGCCATAAAAGCATGCACATTTGTGCATGTATGTGCAATGATTTTGATTCATATGCAAATTATTTAATGCCTTAGATAACTGGTTTTGGCTTCTGAACTGTGTGATGTTTTAAAGAAAATGTACAGTTATTGTTGGACCTAGAAACCAAACCCGGATGTTGACATACTTTGATAGGACAAAGGAATTACCAAGATCATCTTTGAATGTACTGAAGCCTAAGTCATTTCAAGAGTTATTACAAAAATGGTGTTAGCTGTTGTTTGTATGTAAAAACTGTGGTCATCAGGTGCAGTAAAGGCATACAGAATCAAAAGCTTATCCATTAACATCCCCTTCCCTCTGTATGAAAATTTTTATGCTGATATCACATTGAGATGCTTTATATTAACAGCATGAAAAATTATTTGAATAAGAAATGTTTTTAAAGCTTACTAATGTCAACAACTGATTATAAGCCAATGTTAATTACATTCCTTCAGCCAAAATATAATATTTCGATTAGTAGAATGGAAGGATGTATTATTTGCCTTGAAGCTCTGGGAGTGGCAGCAATCTTATTTAAAGAAAATTCATTTTCCAAAAATCAACCATATTTTGACTCGGACTCTCTGAGACAGTAGAGTAACCTGTTTGTCACCCTCTCAGCTGTCCTCACAAAAAACTGACTTGAAGCTCTGCTGCAATGCACTGATGGCTCTGCACAATAATCTACTGCACAGAAGAATGCTGAAGACTGTATGCCTTGAGTTTTGACCTCAGGCAGTAAAAAAGCCTAAGATCCTGCCGTCAGTTGTATTTCATCTCTTGGGTTGTATACTTTTTTCTTCTTTTTTTCTTTCTTTTGTTTTACATATGAGAAATTAACTTAGATGAAGAGGAAGCAAAACTATCTGCAAAATAAGGTTGAATTTGACAAAGAGTTTTCATCCAAAAAAGGAGAAAGAAGGACAAACTTTGAGAAGATAATATTTTCTGGTTTCATCAAAAGCATTCTGTTTAATTTCATCTCAAACAAATTGTCATTCTCTTTCCTCTCTCCAGAGTTTTTGTCTCTACTATTAAACTGAAAAAATGCATTGCTTTTCCACTTTTAGAGCTAGGGATATCTGTATAGATAGCAGCCAAAAGATTGAGATTCTTTCATTCCTATGATATTCCTGTACAGCTGAAAGTATAAGATCATACCCCATTTTATGGTCGAAGTGTGCTCCATAATACCTCAGCCAAAAAATTAAAATTTTCTGACATTCAAACAATACTTTTTCAAAACAAAGTTTGAAGGGCACACTGATGGTTTTCTGGTGAACTTTATGGATGTAGTAAAGACAAACACTTTACATTTAAAAGCTTTAAGACTGTTGTGGAATACTAATGCTTTAGCTTTTTCTTATGATTCCTTAGCAGACTGCTTTTCTTTACATAGGTATGGTTGTATTTGAATTTATTCAGTGCAGCATCAACATTTCTGCATAAAATCTGCTGCAAGTAGATGTTGCAGGGTGATAGTGAAGTCCTTTCTGTGTAACAGCCTCAGTCAGTTCTACACCCAAGGATTACAGTCACTGCAGCAGTGCCAGCTCATCTTGGTTCTACAGAAAGGTGGTAACAGCTAATGCACCAACATCCATGGCTTCGGTATCTTGTGAGTTCAGTGGAAAATATGTAAAAAACTCAAAATCCAACAAGCTCCAACTTCTGGAGTAGTTTAGAAAGAAAACTCAGGACATTGTGAGCTCTCAGCCTATTTGAGTCAAATCAGTTTCTTAAAGCAGAAGTTTATTAGACAGAACAAGGCAAGAAACTGAAAAGGCAGAGCATGTTATCAAATTACAATGGCTCAATGAAGAACAGAAATAATATGCGGTGAAGAAATCCCTATAGAAATTGCCCTTGCAGCATAAAAATGAAGTAAAATATCTAAAATGGTCTTAAGAAACAGTGCAGGAATCTAAAGCTGTTAGTACCTGACAGAAATCAAGTCCCTTTTTCCAAATCATGGGAACCATTAAACCTTAAAAAGAGATCCTAGTGTATAAGAAAAATTATTATAAATAGAACAGTGTTGAGGGATTATAAAGGAAAGTGTAACTAAGCATAGTAGCAAAAAGACACACTGAAATAGACATTTGCTTAATTTTCATCCTGAGTCAGACATTTACAATGCAGAAAGTATTGAGTATAATACGATATTACAGGGTTTTCATTAAATTTTCCATGTACATTCTTGAAAAAATGTGAGGAAAGAACTGAGCTGCAAAAACAGATTAGAGAAATGAAGGGCAAGAGCACTGTATTTTGATGGGGAAAAAAAAAAAAAGAAACTGCAGTCAGCTATTAATATCAACTATTTCACTTCATAACTAGGTCCATGAAATAGGAAAATAAAAATTAGGAATAGAATTATTATATATGATGCCATACCACAGAAAATGAAGAAACATGTCATTTGAAAATACAGCAAAATATATTCACTCATATTGATGAAAGGAATCTTTCATTTGACATAACTATCATCTTGAATTATATTATGTTGCTTTCTGTTTATTTTTTCATATTCTATAAAATATGATTTTAATCCTTAAAATACTAGGAAGCTTACATTCTGGTTGCCTTCTGAAACTCTGAAATACAAAAATCCACCAAAAGACTTTCCTTCACTGAAATACTTTGCTAATGCATTTGTGGTACACAAATTCAAAATTACGAAAATGTGATTGATTCTATCACCAACCATTATATCTACAGCTTTACAGCCTCAAAACCTTTTCTGAAATCGGAATAAAAAACCATGTATTTACTAGTCTTATCTGAAAAAATATAGAAGCTAAACTTCATTGGGAACACCTTGTATTATAGGTTGTAATAGTCTTATTTCACATCTAATTCATATAACAATAAAAAAATGGCCTGTAAAACCTTGGATGGAGATATTTAATTTTTTTTTTTTTTTTATCTCAGTGATTGCAGTATTTTGTTGGTTTTAAATCATCTGGATTTCATTCAGTCATATCTAGAATTTCAGGATAATTATTTTAATTATCTTCAATGAATAAGCTATCAACTGCAACTATTGTCTTGTAACAAAATGCAACTATACCTGATTTTATTCTATTTCATTGTCTCTTTTCTTGAAGGTCGAACAGCTCTACTGAGGACACATCACTGCTTAAAATTCATTCCTTAAATCAGAATCTTTAACTTTGTTAAAAGCAACCACCACAGTAGGTAGTTCCTGTTCAGAGTAAGACATTTTAAAATATTGTACAGAATAAATTTAACTCCTAGAGAAGGCATTCTTAAGCAAAAAGGAAGGGAGTGGTTCACAGTAACCTCTAGAATGTGAGGATTTTGAAAAGAGAACAGGACTAGGATTATTTAAATTTGAGACCGTGCAGAAAATCCCTGCATTACCCTGAGTAGACTAGACAAAGCAAACGGACTCCTGAGAGCTAGAACTTTTTCACTGAGGTGGTATTTTGTTACACTCAATGGGGTACTGGAAATGGACAGGTGAGAGCTTGCAGCAGACCAGAAAAGTGATTGTGCATGCATATGTATGTGTCTAAGACTGCACACACAGACAAATCTGCATGTACCTATCTCTGTGGTGAAGAGCCAAAAGAGAGCATAGACTATTATAGGAAGCAAGAAGTGTAATCCCCCAGTACAAAAGTTAGAGGAATGCTGTTCTGAAGGACGAGACCTGGAGCAAACATTCTGAACAAATCACTGCTAATTACTATATTATTTTCTCTAGAGTGACATTTAAGCAATATGACAAGAATGACAAATAGAATTACAATATGGTATTAGAAATGTAAGATTTTCCTTGGAGCAAAAAGTTCAAGGCAAGTTTTGCATGAGAAGTGGGTGTTAGTTGTCAGAAATAAGTAATGGGGATGTCAAGACATATACAAGCCTAGAAGGGAATCTCCTGCACTCTCACTTACTGTTTACTAACACAAAAGCCATAATATTTCTCTGAAAAAACTTTTATCTTGATGTGTTATTCATCATAGAGTAGTTAAATGGATTGTTGTGGTTTGAACTCAGTCGGTAGCCAATCACCACGTGGCCACTCATCTACTTCCGCCCCCCCCCCCCACCCCCCCCTGCCCCGGTGAAATAAGGAAGGGACAAAAGAAGAAATTTGTAGGCTGAATAATTATTTCCCGTTTAATTTGCTCAAAAGCTTGTCATTGCTCCGGGCCCCATATAAAATCATTCTTTTTCCAGGTCACTTGATAGAGAAGGCTGACAATCTGTAATTTCAAATGTTCAGTCTCCAGAAACCCACAACACCTAAGAAAGCTTGCGTTTCCTTTCTGTTAGTCGGTGGGGACATAGCTGTTATTTTATTAATCACCTCCATCGGAATCTGACGACATCCATCTTGCCATTTTGCTCCTAAAAACTGGATGTCTTGTGCAGGTCCCTTGACCTTACCACGCTTTATGGCAAGCCCGGCTCACAGAAGGATTTGCATTATTTTCTCCTCTTTCTCAAAAACTTCTTCTGCTGTATTACCCCATATAATGATGTCATCAATGTACTGTAAATGTTCTGGGGCTTCACCCTGTTCCAGTGCAGTCTGGATCAGTCCATGGCAAATGGTGGGGCTGTGTTTCCACCCCTGGGGCAGTCGATTCCAGGTGTATTGGACACCCCTCCAGGTAAAAGCAAACTGTGGCCTGCACTCTGCTGCCAGAGGGATGGAGAAAAATGCGTTGGCAGTATCAATTGTGGTGTACCACTTGGCTGCCTTGGACTCCAGTTCATACTGAAGTTCTAGCATGTCTGGCACGGCAGCACTCAGCGGTGGCGTGGCTTCATTCAGGCCACGATAGTCTACTGTCAATCTCCACTCTCCATTAGACTTTCTCACTGCCCATATGAGGCTGTTAAAGGGGGAGCGTGTCTTGCTGATGACTCCTTGACTCTCTAGTTGATGGATCAGTTTATGGATAGGGATTACAGAGTCTCGATTGGTGAGATATTGACATCCGTGCCCTGTGGTAATGGCAGTTGGCACCCATTGTTCTTTGACCCTCAGCAATCCCACAACAGAAGGATCCTCTGAGAGACCAGGTAACACAGACAGCTGTTTAATTTCTTCTGTTTCCAAGGCAGCTATACCAAAAGCCCACTGATACCCTTTTGGGTCCTTAAAATACCCTCTCCTGAGATAATCTATACTACGAATACATGGAGCTTCTGGGCCAGTCACAATGGGGTGGTTTTCCCACTCTTTTCCACTTAGGCTCACCTTGGGCTCCAATACAGTCAGCTGTTGAGACCCCCCTGACACTCCTGAAATACAATCGGGTTCTGCTCCTTTAAAATTTGATGGCATTAGGGTGCATTGAGCAGCAGTGTCCACTAAAGCCTTATACTGATGGGGGTCAGATGTGCCAGGCCATCGAACCCACATGGGCCCATAAACTCGACTGTCCCTGTCCTCCACCCGGCTGGAGGCAGGGCCCCTCTAATGTTGGTCATAATACCCGCTAACAACAAATGGGTTAGTGTGGTGTGCACGGGTTTTAGTCTCATCTTGATCTCTTACTTCTTGTGAACACAAATCAGAAGTTCTTCTCATAGAATAGTGAGCAAAGTCAACCTTTCTGCTCTGTTTGGGCACTTGATTACTGGAAACCGGAGCGGCATTTCTCCTAAAAGAACCCCATTTTGTACTTGTTCTTCCTTCCAACTCACATACCCGCTCTTCTAGGAGGTTTTCCATCCCATTTCTTCATGTCTTCTCAATAGTCACGCAGGCGATGCCACAGCTTCCCCCACGGTGTATACCGGTTCTCTCGAGTAGAGAAACAATTGCTCCTAATAGCTGAGATTCTAGTCTGTGAAGGTGGGGAGTAGGACATGTCCTCTTTAAATTGCTGGAATGCTTGAAGTAATTTCTCCACAGCTGCAATGAGGGAGGAAGAGAGACTTCTTCATATTGTCGTAGTCAGTGAGCCAATTCATCCACTGTTGGTCCCTCTTCGTCTCTCCAGTTCATTACTGCTAATGCATTGGCATATGATGATGGTGTGCTCTGTACAAACTTCCGCCACATGGGCCGGGTGCATTGGGCCTCATCTGGATCTGTGGGTACCTGTGCATTATCCGGGTCATAGTAAACCATCTTCCACATGGCTAGCTCCCTCAAGTATTGAATACCTCTCTCTATAGTTGTCCACTTACTTGGATGACATACAAAATCTTCATTGAAGGGATACCTCTCCCTCACACTTGACAGGAGTCGCCCTCCAGAGACTGAGATTTTGTGTGTTCTTTCCAATGGCTTTGTCAATGCCCCCTTCCCTAGACAGGGATCCTAGCTGCCTGGCCTCCCTACCCTCTAATTCCACGCTGCTGGCCCCGCTATCCCAGCATCCGAGCAGCCAGGTAATGAGTTGCTCACCTGTATGGCATCTGAAATCTTTTTGCATGTCTCACAACTCACTCAGGGATAAGGATTGGGTGACTACCACTGACTCTGCCTCCTCCTCCTGTTCTTGTGATGGGCCTGGTTCATCATCACCCTGTACGCTGCGAGGGGATTTTCTTGTGCATTTCTTCTTATGTATGGGAGCAACTGACACCATCATGGGTTGGTTCTCTGGTTCAGCTGCAGCGCCTGTCCTCGGGGTTCTAGTGGCTGCAGTTTCTGTTACTTGGTTACCAGGTGCAGAGCCCTTCTCTTCCTCTTGAGGGTGCTGAACAGTGTTTAATAGCATTTGATAAGCATGGGCTAGGCCCCAGCAGTGAGCTGTGCCTCTCTGGAATTACCCGGGTGACAACATAATTTTTCCAAATATTTTACTAGTTCTTCAGGATTCTGCACCTGTGCAGGAGTGAAGTTCCAATACACCGGAGGTGCCCACTAATCTAGGTACTTGCCCATGCTACTCCACACCTCCAGCCACTCATAATTCTCCAGTCTTGGGATAGGTTTCCAGGTGGTACTCTTAAATAGTTGCTTAACCCTGAACAAAACCTGAACCACATGCAGGAACACACTAGCTCCTAGTAGTAAGATGACCATGTTAATGTCAACATTCCAAAGATATTTGAAATTCCTGAATTTCTCAAACACAATTGTAAATAGCCCCAGGGCCGATGAACTGTATCCCATCACAGATGACCACCACATAGTACAGCAAAAACAAAATCTTAACCCAGCTCTCACAGACGGTGAGCAACAGTATGGGAAATACATATTGCAAATAAGGTGATAAAATCTAAAGGAGCCAAGGAGTCAACATTATTACCTGTTCTGTCATTATCTCAAACCTCAGGCCCCACGTTGGGTGCCAAAAAACTGTCGTGGTTTGAACTTAGCTGGTAGCCAATCACCACGTGGCCAGTTGTTTACTACCCACTCCCCCACCCCACCCCCCCGCCCCTGCCTTCCTCCTCTCCCCAGTGAAAGAGGGGCGGGACAAAAGAAGAAATTTGTAGACTGAATAAACAAAAGTTAGCAATGGTAACAAAACAACAGTAACAATAGTAAGTCCAAAACGGGTAAAATGCAGCAGCGGCTTACCGAGCAGTAATTGGTATGCAGCCCGCTGCCCCCCAGCAGCGATCGCGACTGTACCAGAAATCCCACTGTGCCGACCTGGAAACCGAAACGGGATGTGAGAGAGCATGCATTCACCTATATGCTGAGCATGATGTCACATGATATGGAATGATTCAATGATCGATCCAGGTCCGGCCCTTTAGCTGTGCTCCCTCTCAGCCCAAGGAAAGTTAACCCTATCCTGTATGAAACCAGGACATAGATTAATAACTTCCTTTTTAATGAAAAAAAAAATCTACTATCTGATTCTTTCTGAGCTTAGATCCTGTAGTCTAGAAAACACCTGAAAATAGATTTCAGAATATTTCCATGTGGTCTAGCCTCAACAATACTTTTATCCAGATTTTCAGCTTGCTCTGTGCATTCAGTTCTTGATGTGAATGGTGGTTCCCTGATCAATATTAAATATAAATGATTAGATGAAAAATGCGGACAAATATTTATGTGTTGCTTCAATGTGTTATACAAAACGCTTTTGAAAAGTAAAAATCAGGAAGTGTTACTATGCTGTATTGTGACAGGGCTTATTACAAAGAACATTACTTCAAAGTGACTCCTACAGATTGTAGTATGATACATACCATCTGTTGGTTCTTGTTTGGCTGGGGTTTTTTTGTCTGATTTAATTACAGCAGAATGCACCTTGATCTGTAAGATTGAACCGGTAGAATTTGTATCTGAATGAGAACTTTTCCCAAAGGTTCAGAGGAACACAGGAACAGACCAAGCTTTACCATTGTTTTTAACAACATGGAATATACTAAAGTGAAAACAAAAAAGAGTACCACATATGGACAAATATCTCCAGACAGTTGCTATTTCTTCTTTTTCTTCTTATTCTTCTTCTTCATCTTCTTATTCCTCCTGCTGCTGCTGCTGCTGCTGAGAAAGGATGAAAGGAAGTAGAAACCCAACAGAGGAAGAAATATCCATCCTGAAGTATCCTATGCCACCTGAATCTCTCTCAGTAGCCTGAGTAGATGTTATTCTCTGTGTCCAGCTCACAATAGGAAGTCACGCTATGAAAGTGTCCCCTGTTTGCTCTAGGGATATTCCAGGGATAGTGTGCCTCATTCACCTGTAAGGCTGGGGAAACATCTTTGCACATACTTTTACATTTACACAGACACCTCAATGCACTTGTGCACCAGGCTGGTAAAAAGCAGATGTTCTTTATAACATATGAAGGAAAATATGGGTGATACAGAGATTTTCTGAGGCGGGCAAAGGAGGATCCAAGCACACACGGAATTTTGAATGACTGAATAGCTTTTCTGGAACACATGCTATGTGTTGGTGAAAAACAGTGCCTTCTTTCCTGGCAGTTTTTAATTTAACACCTTTGGAGTCACCACCACAGCCTCAGCCTCCTTCATCCTGTCCTCAGCAAACTTTTCACCCAGCCTCTTGCAGTTGTCCCCACTGGTAAAACACTGAAATTTTTCTGATGTCCTTCTCCTCTTATTCTGGCATCTTGACTGACACAGTCCCAGGCTTCAGTCTTACCTTTCTGATCCTAATCCCATCTCAGTGTTCATTTCTGTGGTTTCAGTCTGGTGGCCAGACAACTCCCTGTCACTCGGACAGTCTTCCCATTTGCAGCACCTCTTTGTAATGGCCAGAAGTGACAAGGTGTAAGTAGGAGGGGGTTACAGTGGTACTCTGTGTGGGAAAAGGCCATGAACCGCAATGTGCTGGTGTCCTGGTTCAGCTAGGATAGGGTTAAGTTTCCCCAGCAGTGGGGAGGGAGCTCTAGCCAGGTTATTCAATACCATGCTGATGTCATGTCCGGGAGCCCAAGCGCGGGAAGATCGGTAAACGCATAGTGTGTGGTCTCTCTCCTCACTGCTGTATTGGTATATGCCTTGTTCTGTTTGTTGTTATTACTGTTATTGTTATTGTTGTTGTTTGGTTTGTTGTTGTTACACTGTTGTATTAAAACTCTCCTTATCTCAACCCCGGAGTTTGTATTTCACTCTGTGCCCCATCCGGTCGGAGGGTGGGGGAGCGCCAGCGGCAACGTGGTCTCGGGTCCCGGCAGGGCCTAAACCACCACAGCTGGTCACAAAGGGTGACACATGCTAGAGCAGGGACATCTCTGTGGGTCACCTACGCCAAAGCTGTGGCAGTGAACAGTGAAGGACTGCAGTCCATGGGTGACCCACACCAGAGCATGGATGCCCATGATGTACTTGTGGGTGAGCCCTGCCTGAGCAGGGAAACCCCTGAAGAACTGCAGCCTGTGAGCAACCCATCCCAGGGAGAGAACAGACCTGAGGCACCACAGCCTATGGGAAATCTAGACCAGAGCAGAGCTACAAAAGAACAAGGTGGCAGGAAACTATTAAGTGTAGGGTGGAAGAAAGGAACCATTACACCCAGGGTAGCCAAGCACCATCTCATGCAAAAAAAATCAAAATGTGGTTATGCAGATCACCTCGCCCTCCTATGCCATCCAATGCCTCCTTGAAAGAATTTTGGTGGAGAGAGTGTAACAGTGAACATATGGAAAATAAAGGCTATGGAGGGAGGAGGATAGATGTTAGATAAGTACTTCTTTAATTGTTTGTTATTCTTTTTTTCACTGATTCAGGGATCAAAAGTTTGTGTCCACTGGCAAGGAATTAAGTCAAAGAAAATTACCCTACTTGAGACTATTTTGCTGGCAACACCATATGATGCTGTAATCATGCCATCCACACTCACCACATACTGTTAGTTCTTTTGCCTTGCCAGGTCTGTCAAAGTCTCCTTTCACCAAACTAATTTATTTTCCCAGCCAACATCAGCCTTCAAAGCCACTGTAAGCCCATTTTCCAGTTCCCCTTTTTTTACCCATTTTCCTGCACTCTGGCCCAAATATCTCCTTTTAATGCCCCATTATGTCATCCATAACTTGGTGGACAAAAATTTTATTCAGGACAAAAAATTTATTCTGTCTCTTCATTCTTCCTTCATTGGGAAGTGTGGAAAAGAGAGAATGGGGAGCACAGAGTGGACAAGTCACACAGACTTTTTTCTACCGGCCAGCTCTGGAGCTCAGGCTAACACTGCTTCAACACAAAAGATCAGTAACTGGAAGGAAAATATTCTTAGAGTATGGCCAGTGCAAAAGAAATCTTTGAGGAATTAAGTAACAAAGCTCTAAAAACTTGGTACTGAGCATCTGCAAGCTATTTAAAATCAAATGTTAAGGCTCTACTCCCAATTATAAGGATGCAAGGTTATTTCAAATGATTTCAAGATTTGGGACTGGGGAGTTGGAGGGTGGAGACTGACTTCTTGAAAATAAACTTTAGATAATAGTAGTAGTCTTTACTAAAACATATGACAGAAAAATTAAGCCCAGAAGGTTAAAGTTTAAGAAAGTTAGGAACTAGTGTAAAATCAGCAGGTAGCAGTATATATTGGGAAACATAATCTCAGTAATATGTTGTACACCTCTTTAACCTCAAATATCTGTTACAATAAAATATAGCAGAGCATTATTTTTTTTGCAGCAGAGGAAAAAAATGTTCAAATTCCTTGCAGAAAGAAAAGTAAGCACTGTGCCAACTGGTTGATTTATACAAATTTCCCATGCTATTTATTAGTGCAGTGTTGTACCAGTATTGCCAGGTTTCATACTGCCTTCAAGCTTGCAGACAGCCTTGCCAAGAGAGTCTAACAGTTTCTTCAAGTAAGTAATATTATATGCCCATGGTTATTCCAAACTTCAATGATGTTTTCAAGGTCATTAAATTATTTTTGAACGTGTCTAATAATATATGTATATATATTCTAGTACATTCCAGTACATAAAGCTATCAACCATAAGTTTTATAAAACTTATGTTCTTATTTGTTATCTTCTTTACTGCCAGAGCAGGAAATCCAGAGGCTAGGAATTAAATTCTGGTTAATATCCCTTACATATTTTTTTTCTGCACATACATTAAAATTCATAAACCCAATGTGTAAAAACACTGTCTTTGTTACTCAACTCCCACTTTTAAAATTTTGTGGGGTTACTAGACTGTTGTAGTATTTCTGAAAGATGTAGTAGCATTTCAAACATTATCATAGTTCAGTGAGTAAAATATTTACAAGGAAAAGCTGCAGCATGTTTAGAGGATATATTTTGCTTACCTCAATATGTGTGTAGTATCAACCTTTTCTGCATGTCTTATCCTTTGAAAAATTTACTGTAAAAACACTGTTACTATTAAAATAGTCCACACTAGGACATTCGACGTAATAACCAGAATTTTCCTCCATGGTCTTCTAAACAGTCTGTTTTGTTTTTCTTCATTAGAGAATTTCTGTTAGTACTTGAGAGGAATTTTCAACTTGAATTTTCTCAGCTGTAACACATTTTACATGTCTCAGGAACTACAGCATATTTCTGTCTCTGATAGTGGGAAAAAGAGTTGGCTTTCAGTGTACAAGATTATCAAGTATATTTTACAGTAATCTATCAGACTTTGTGCTGCTTTTTTTCCATCTTTAACTTCAGAAAAGATACCATATTTGTGAAAGAAAAGTTCTTACCAAGAAGGAATTTCCATGTCAGAGTGATGTGAGGAGACCATTGAGAGCTGAACTGGAAGTGAAAAGACCTCAGTGGCTGAAACAGTAGTTCAATACGAGAATGGAGACAGGTAGAAAGATACTATAGCAAACACTAGTCTAACATTCAGTTAATGCTTAGATGGCAAGTCCTCTTAAATGGATTGAAAAGGAAGAAATCAATTTGAACTCCCAGGATATCAAATATTTGTGTGTGAACATTTGTAAAGAATGAAAGGATAGTGCCCAGTTTTCGTGTCAATTCCACTTTGGTAAATGACTCAGAGTATTTGCAAATCTAGAGTTTTATCCATTACTCTGATCAAGATTTCCCCGGTAGTAACACAAACTTTTTAATTATTGCATGTGCCCACTTGCAAAATTGCCTATGGCTTGAGAGGAACACACATTCCAAAATCCTGACACAGCAAACAAAGTTTGGCAGAAGACCTTTTGCAATCAAAGGACCCATGTAAGAAACAAAACTTGCTGAAGCCACAATTTGATCGAAGGATTTATAATATGGCTCTTCATAGTTAGAAGACAAATGCACATTTGAAATATGATGAATTTTAGTACAATGCAAGCCATTTTTTAACCACTGATCTAGCGAGATAATATGTGCATAGACAATGTATATTACGCATCTGTTGCAGCTGACAGAAAAACAAAAAGATAGTTCATGAATATGTACTACTGGGAAATTTGACTTTTATTCTATTTTGAAATCACAGGCTTGCTGTTTCCTTGCCTTCAAAAGATTATTTTTATGATGTGAATTTCCAGCAGTTTCTTAAATCTAGCTTTACTTTACTATTCTTAAGAAGCTTACCAGAACTGTGCTGCATTTTAAAACCTATCTTCAATTAGCTCATTTTGAAAAATGGTGAAGTCGTCTTAAAATAACATATTGATACGCCTAACCTGAACCATAGTTCTTTGTAATTTTGTATGGTATCAAAGAGACATACAGATCTGTTTTACATCTAGTTTTTTAAGAGAATAATATTAATCAGTTACAAAGTCTCGGTTTCCCTTAACTGTGAAGAAGCCCTGAAGGTACAAACTGAAGATATACAGAAAAGGACTTGTAAGTCTGAAGCCAGATTAAATTTTAGTTTATGCTCACAAAATGGCAATTCTGTCTTTTTTAGCTAGTTCATATTGGTAAAATGCCTGAATTCTTGTGATATCTAGAACACAGGGATATAGACTGTGTTTCTTGTACAACAAAAAGTAGCCAGAAGCCATCAGCTCATCCACAGAAAATAAAAACTGTCATGCAGATAGTCTGTAAGGTGACATAAAGACAAAGCAAATCCCCCCAAAAAACTTGTATTTCACAGGATTCAGGGAGTTTCCAATTATTTTAGTGGGGTTATGTTAGTAATCAACACCAGTTAACATATATCTGATGCAAAATATTTCTTCTTTAAAAATGTCAATTTGTTGGAATCAAAATACATGATAAAATTTAAAAAAATATATATTTATGAAACCAGAATTTTTCATTTTGACTTTATTGTGTTTGTAACACTAATGATATTATTATAGCAAAGATATTGGAGCTGTGAAATGAAGTAAAAAAAGTGAAGAATTACAGTTTAAAAATACATGATTTCATGAGAAGATTGTTGATCAGGAGATTTAATCTACATTTTGGAAAAAGAAGTAATCTAAATTTTGGCTGTCCCCTTTACTAAGGTTTCTTGTGTCTGAGTACTGACATAAAAACATACATGTATGTATATAGTTTATTTTCAAGATGCAATTTACAGTTTATTTTGAGAAAGATAGAGTATATATAACTGGAAAAAAAGATGATGCCTATATGCTGTTACTAAAAATCAGTCAGCCAACCAAAATTTAGAACCAAAACATAACTTTGCTCATTTACTAAAGCAGGTCCTATACCTTCTCTAGTCTGTTTTATGAAGATAACCCTTTAAAAAAAGGGTTTCCACATAGTGTGATTACTCACAGAATTACATTACTTATTGCAAAGCGTACCTTCAAAGGCACGGTCTTTTCCCTGGAAAAGTGAGGTCTTCACCAACAGGAATCCCCATGAGCGGAACCTGATAGAGAGATAAGATTGTTAGGAATTTTTTTCTGAAGATTACAAAGCTTTCATCAGTTAGCTTTGTGGATACTAAGATTATTATTACTGTCTCCACTTCTTTACTCAAAAAGTTGGTGTTGAAGAAAAACTCTTTACAGGAAATGAAAAAATGTATGTAGGCTGATCTTCCAACAAATCTTCCAATTACCATAATTTGTGGTGTCAGTTCTGTAGTTGTCTGTTTTCTTTTAAAAGGCAATAATGAATTTTTCTCCTGTCCTGGATCAGAGACATCTAATAAAAATTGTGATTTAGCTGCAATTAAAAGTAAAAAAAAACTTTTAATTTTTTCTAACAATGTGATAGAAACCTTTTTCTTGTTTGTGCCAGGAACACATCACCGCCAAGACTTAAACTCCACCTCCCATTCATCACTTCGAAACACTTGTTAATAACCAAAATATAAAGCTTCACAGATACTGTTATTCATAGAATGTCTTGAGTTGGAAGGGACCTTTAAAAGTTCATATAGTCCAATCCCCCTGCTGTGGTTGCTCAAAGCCTCACCCAATCTGACCTTGAACGTTGCCAATGATGGACATCCACAACTTCTCTAGGTAACCTCTTCCAGTGTCTCACCACCATGATCACAAAAAATATTTCTTTCTTATCTTCAGTCTAAATCTACTCTCAGTTTAAAACCATTGCCCCTTGTCCTGTCACTGCATGCCTGGGTAAAAAGTTTCTCTCTGTCTTTCTTATAAGCACCCTTTATATATCGAAAGGCCGCAATGAAGTCTCCCTGGAGCCTTCTCTTCTCCAGGCTGAACAGCCCTAATTCTCTCAGCCTTTCTTCATAGGAGAGGCGCTCCATCCTCCTGATCATTTTTGTGGCCCTCTTCGGACCTACTCTGACAGGTCCATGTCTTTTCGGGGACCCCAGATCAGGACACAGTACTCCAGGTGTGGTCTCACGAGTACAGAATAGAGGGGGAGAATCTTTTTCCTTGATCTGCTGCCACACTTTTTTTATTGCAGCCCAGGATATGACTGGTTTTCTGGGCTGAAAACACACAATGCTGGTACATGTCCAATTTTTCATCCACCAGTATCTCCAACTCCTTCTCCACAGGGCTGCTCTCAATTCATTCATCCTCCAGTCTGTACTGATATTGGGAATTGCCCCAACCCATGAACAGGAGCTTGCACTTAGTCTTGTTGAACTTCATGAGTTTACATGGGCCCACTCCTCAAGACTGTCAAGGTCCCTCTGGATGGCATCCCTTCCCTCCAGAGTGTCAACTGCACTGAACAGCTTGGTGTCATCTACAAACTTGCTGAGGGTGCACTCAATCCCACAAAGTTATTGATGACATTATTAAATAGTATTGGTTCCAGTACAGACCTTTGAGGGACATCACTCATTACTGGTTTCCACTGGACATTGAGCCATTGATTATAAAACTTTGTACTCAGTTATCCACCCAATTTCTTATACATTTAACAGATCAACCATCAAACACATATTTCGCCAAATTAGAGGTAAGAATGTTGTGGGGGACTGTATCAATGGCCTTACAGAAGTCTGGGTAGATGACATCCATAGCTCTTCCCTTTTCCACTGATTCAGTCATTCCTTTGTAGAAAAACACTAGGTTAGTCAGGCACTATTTTCCCTTGGTGAAGCCCTGTTGACTGCCTCTAATCATCTCCCTGTCTTCCATAGTCTCAACATACCTTCCAGGAGGATCTGCTCCATGATTTTACCAGTAACAGAGATGAGGTTGACTGGTCAGTAGTTCCCAGTGTCCCCCTTTTTACTCTTTTTAAAAATGGGTGCAAAGTTTCTGTTTTTCCAGTCACTGAGGACTTCACTTGACTGCCATGACTTTTCAAACATGATAGAGAGTGGCAGCTTGGCAACTACACCAATCAATTCCTTCAGGACCCTGGGATGCTGTCCCGATCTGATATGGGGAAGGGTTCTTAAACCATCCCAAGAGCAAGATTAAGACACAAACAAGGTCAGATGCCGTACAACCTTGTAAACTATATTGTACACATAACTGGTAATAGCAATAGGACAGAGAGAAAGGAAAGGAAAAAGTCAGAATCCCTAAGCAAGCAAACAGTAGAGATGCAGCGAGACTAATTACCACCACCATGAATCCAGCGATGTACCGTTGGCTCGGTCTTGGTGCAGGTGATGGTGCTCCAAGCTCCGCCAAAGTCTCAGCTCCGAGGAAGGATGAGATGACAAGAGTGAATAGCGCTCACAAAAGAGGAGTACACAGTCCTTTTATTGTCCCAGTTCCCACAATCTCTCTGAAGAGTCCACCCATTTCCACAGAGCTCATTGTAATATGTGCCGCCCCATGGTCCCGTGCCAGCCTGCACGTCTTCCTCACCCCGATTTAACTTCGGGTGGATGTCGTGGTCCCATTGGGAACAATTTGTCTCAGAGCATATTCCTCCATGTTGACAGGATGCTGAGGCCAGGAAATGGTGGTGGTGCAACAGCAATGTTTGAGACAGATAACACAGTTCCTTACAGATGCATCTTGTTGTGTTCCATGGACTTGTGTATGTTCAGGTTCCTCATGATATTCTCCTACAATGGGAGGAACTTTGTTCACCAGTTCTTGTCTTGAGGTTCAGGAGCTTGAGAGATGTGAAAAGAGAGATTACCACAGAAAAATGAGGCAAAAATTTTGTTGAGTACCTCAACCTTCTCCATGTTGGTTGTCACCAGTTCTCCTGTCAGGCTGGGTACATTTTCTTTAATCTTCTTTTTCTGACCAACGTACCCGTAGAAGTTCTTGTTACTCTTTGCATCCCTTGCCAAATGCAGCTCCAAATCCGTCTTAGCTTTCCTTATTCCATCCCTACACACCTGGGCAGCATACTTCTATTCTTCCCAGAACACATATTCCTGGTTCCACTGCCTATGCATTTCCCTCTTACACTTTAGTTTGATCAGGAGCTCCTTACTGGGCCATGCTGGTCTCCTGCCATCCTTGTCTGGTTCCTTACATGTAGGAATCAAGAGCACTTGTGTTCTAAGAAAAGTTGTCAGCTCGGTTCGGCTTCTTTGTTCCTGAGGGCAGTTTCCCAGAGGGGTCCCATCCACTATTTCCTTAAGTAACTGAAAGTTTGTTCAGTGTCCTGACACTACTCAGCTGGCGCATATCCCTCAATATTGTGAATTCTACCAAGGCATGATCACTCCAGCCCAGGCTGTCACCAATCTTTACATCTCTAATTAGTTCATCCATGTTGGTAAGCAACAGGTCTAGTAACACTTCTCCTCTGGTTGGGCTGTTTATTACCTGGATTAAAAAATTATCCTCAATGCAGTCCAAGAGTCTCCTGGACTGCTTACAGCTTGCTGTGCTGCTTTTCCAGCAGATGTCAGGGTGATTGAAGTCACCCAGCAGGATCAGAGCCTGTGAGCATTATGCTTCCTGTAGTTGAAGTAAGAACGCTTCATCAACAGACTCCTCTTGGTTGGGCTGCCTGTACTAAACACCACCCATGAGTTTTCCTTTGTTGGCTTTGTGCCTAATTTTAACCCATAAACTCTCAGCCTCTTCATCAGTTTTTCAAAGACAGCTCTGTGAAGTTAACCCATTCTTTTACATAGAGGGCAACCCCCATGCTCTACCTCTCCATCCTGCGTGCCCTTCTGAACAGTTTATTGCCATCAATTGCAGCACTCCAATTGAGTGATTCATCCCACCACGTTTCAGCAATAGTGATTAGATCATAGATTTCTATCTGCACAGTGGCTTTCACCTCCTTCAGCTTTTTACTTATTGCTGCGTGTATTGGTATATAGGCATTGCAGCTGGGCTACTGATTGTACTATTAAACATATGAAAAGAACACTTGGTTGTGAAAAAGATAGTATGGTCAAGATAGGGGTGGAAGAAATGTTTTAGAACAGAGAACTGGACCTTTAAGGGATGGTCACTGTTAATAATTTGATAACAATGTTTTGACTATTGTACAAATTCTTGAACATCTTCACCAGAGGAATATTAGATTTCATTAACAAGCTGTGAGATATTGGTAATCACAGAATCACAGAATCATTCAGGTTGGAAAAGACCCTTGGGGTCATCGAGTCCAACCATCAGCCCTACTCTACAAAGTTCTCCCCTACACCATATCCCCCAACATCTCATCTAAATGATCCTTAAACACATCCAGGGATGGTGACTCCACCACCTCCCTGGGCAGCCTATTCCACTGTCTGACTACTTTCTCTGTGAAAAATTTTTTCTTAATGTCCAATCTAAACCTCCCCTGTTGCAGTTTAAAGCCATTCCCTCTTGTTCTGTCACTAATCACCTGTGAGAAGAGACCAGCACCAACCTCTCTACAATGTCCTTTCAGGTAGGTGTAGAGAGTGATGAGGTCTCCCCTCAGCCTTCTCTTCCTCAAACTGAACAGTCCCAGCTCCTTCAATCGCTCCTCATAGGATTTGTTCTTCAGACCCTTCACCAGCCTCATTGCCCTCCTCTGCTCGTTCCAGCACCTCAATATCTCTTCTGTATTGAGGTGCCCAAAACTAGACATAATACTCCAGGTGTGGCCTCACCAGTGCAGAGTACAGGGGGACTATCACCTCCCTACTTCTGCTGGTCACACTATTTCTAATACAAGCCAGAATGCCGTTGGCTTTCTTGGCCACCTGGGCACACTGCTGGCTCATGTTCAGTTGCTTGTCAATTAGAACCCCCAGATCCTTTTCTTCCAGACAGGTCTCCAGCCACACCTCCCCAATCCTGTAACGATGCATGGGGTTGTTGTGGCCCAAGTGCAGGACCTGGCACTTGGCCTTCACAGAATCACAGAATCACAGAATCATCTAGGTTGGAAAGGACCTTGAAGATCATCTAGTCCAACCGTTAACCTAACATTGACAGTTCCCAACTACACCATATCCCTCAGCGCTATGTCGACCCTACTCTTAAACACCTCCAGGGATGGGAACTCCACCACTTCCCTGGGCAGCCCATTCCAATACCTAACAACCTGTTCTGTAAAGAAATGCTTCCTCATATCTAGTCTAAACCTGCACTGGCACAACTTGAGGCCATTCCCTCTTGTCCTATCGCTTATTACTTGGTTAAAGAGACTCATCCCCAGCTCTCTGCAACCTCCTTTCAGACAGCTGTAGAGGGCGATGAGGTCTCCCCTCAGCCTCCTCTTCTGCAGACTAAACAACCCCAGTTCCCTCAGCCGTTCCTCGTATGACATGTTCTCAAGACCCTTCACCAGCTTCGTTGCCCTTCTCTGGACACGCTCGAGTAATTCAATGTCCTTTTTGTAGTGAGGGGCCCAAAACTGAACACAGTAATCGAGGTGCAGCCTCACCAGTGCCAAGTACAGGGGTAAGATCACTTCCCTGTCCCTGCTGGCCATGCTGTTTCTGATGCAAGCCAGGATGCCATTGGCCTTCTTGGCCACCTGGGCACACTGCTGGCTCATGTTCAGCTGGCTGTCAATCAACACCCCCAGGTCCCTCTCTGACTGGCAGCTCTCCAGCCACTCCTCCCCAAGCCTGTAGCGCTGCTGGGGTTGTTGTGGCCGACATGCAGCACCCGGCATTTGGCCTTATTGAAACTCATCCAGTTGGCCTTAGCCCATCGCTCCAGCCTGTCCAGATCTCTCTGCAGAGCCTCCCTACGCTCGAGCAGATCAACACTCCCACCCCACTTGGTGTCATCTGTGGCCTTGTTGAAGCTCGTCCCATTAACATTGGCCCACTGATCCAATCTATCCAAGTCTCTCTGTAGAGCCTCCTATATTTATGCAGTTCGACACTCCCGCTTAAGTAATCCTCTTGGAATTTTTACTGTTTATTCCACTTCTATGGAAGAAGAAAATGAAAAAGGAAAAAGTAGCCAATATGCTCAGATGAATGTTTCAGTACTCTTTAGCAGGCATTCCTACAGTACCCTCTTGTGACAACTCAGCTGTGGGTTCTTGAAAACATCTTTGACAGTAATACAAAGTAATAGGAATTGTTAGACTTGATCAGAGCTGCCAACAATTTGTCAGGTGTTCAGACTTCCGTAATGACAAGAACCGGCTGCTTCAGAAGACAACAAAAAGAACTTAGATGGCTTCCATATCAGAAGTTTCCTCTTAAAATTTGTCAAAGATTAATTCCTGTTAAGAAAATGTACAAATGTTTACTTCAAGCTAAGTCATCATCATATTTAGCTATGAACTCTGTTACTGGTCACAGAGACTTTGAATTATATTTTAAAAGCTGCTGTTCTTTGACCTCAGGAGTATATTCTGTCCCTGAATCTACCTGTTCATTTCTAAACTGTTGATTTATTATTTTTTAATTTCACTGTTGTCTCCATTACTTTCCTTGTAATAGAAGAAAGAATATATGTACATAGAAGAAAGAAGATATACACAGTTTAATTTTTTATGCCATTTATCACTTTAATAAATTGATTTCCAACCCTTTTTGGATCCATCTTGGTTTCTATCCTAATGCAGTGTGTTGACTTTTCAGAAATAAGGTGATAGGATCTGACAGTATTCCATATGAAGATACTAGTAGGTTGTGTCTTCACTACTAGGTGGTACTAGGTATTTGAAATTTCATTTCTTTCTACTTTATAATATTGCTGGCTTTCCTAGTTGCACTCTGATCACGGGTGACATGGATATTTCTATCAGGATAGGAAAATAACCTTGGTACCACTGTGTGGAGTTTTAACTTGAGACTTGATAACTTTAGTTCAGACTCATTTAAACACATTTGCTGGAACCAGTTGAAATTCTGAGCAGAAAGCATATTATCTGTTCTATGCATCTTGGTGGATCCCTGTAGGAAACAGATTAGGACATTTTCACTAAAATTTTGTAATTTACTCATATGCAGTAGATATTTATATTTCTGTTTGTTAAAAATATCTTTCATCAGCCTCTATATTCAAACTCTGTGAACTGTAGATGATTTGGCATTGCAATAGGTACCTCAAGTTCATTGCATTTCTTGTATTCTTTAGCTTATCTTGTTTATTTCCCCAAGGTGTACAACTTTCATAGAGATTCTTTATGACATTCAAGCAATAGTTCTTCTCAATGTCTACATCTCCCCTCCACCTCCCACCCATCTATTCCTCCATTCCTTTATTCTACCCTATATTAACTAAGCATGATTAGATTGGAAGATGTTATTTTGGTTTATGGTTCTGAAAAAGAAAAACAGAGTTAATTACCATTCCATTGTATTTATCTTCTGAAGCATCTGGTGATGCAGTTGTCATCTAAGTTGTGTTCACATTTTTCTAGTCTTATGCATTTCCAGAATATTTTTCTTAGTTTAACACAGCTGCATATGCATTTTTTTTATCTATTATATGCTTTTACATCTGAAGAAACACAGAAGACAGAAAATCCAGCCTAGTCTTAATCTATCTAATCTAGTCTACCCAGGCCAAAAACTAAATTTTGAATCAGATTGTAATTAAGTTCAGATTTTTAGGACAAGCCCATAAAAATTTATTTGACCAAGTCTTAATCTCTGGTGAGCTGATTGATGTGGCTCTATTGCAAATATATTTTCAAATTTCTAAAACTGTACAATAGAATTAATATCTGTCAAATGACTACTTGATCTAATTACTTTGATAACATCATTTCACTTAGAATTACACAACCAAATAATATTACCTCCTGTTCTCCTATTTAGTTTCTAATCTCGATACCAAACAATCCTGGTCTTGGTACAATATTTGTAAGAGCAAGAAAAAACTAATATTTTAAGATAACTGGTCAAAAATATTATTCCAGCTTTTCAGTACATGTGCCATATATGTCTTTCTTCTCAACTACTACATATTATAATTGCCCCTTCTGAGTGTGATACATGATGGGGTTTTTCTCTGAATTAATGTAAACTGAAACAATACTCACTGCCTTGATAACAGTATGATAGGATATAAGGTATTCTTTAGTTTTTTTCTTTATTCTACACATGTTTCTGGATAACTGAAAAGCATATTTCATTCTTATTAAATTGTGATATTGATGTGTATCCTGGGTCTTAATGTTGCACAGGAATTTGTCAAATACCTTTCAGCATAAAAACATCATGTACTCCATTTATTTCAATAGATAATACAGCATAAGATATATATCTGTCAGTTCACTGTATATCTGTCAACAGTTGATTAGTAAGCAGTTTGATTACCAACGTAGTTCTGGGATGTAAAAATTACCTTTTGTGTTTTGTCTTAATCCCCTTGAAAACATTATGCATATTATATTTATTGTATTTATTTTAGTTTAGCTATATTTCTGATGATTTTCTATGTGATGTTTCTTTATATTTGAAGAGGCCAATCATGTCTTTTTAGACAATTGGTGTTTGTTTTTTTTTTTTAATTTTCTCCTTTTCCTTTTTAAGCTAATGTTTTTAATGTTGTAATGGTTTAGCCCCTGACGGGGTCTGAGACCACGCGGTCGCTGCCCCTCCCCCACAAAGGGAGTGAAATACAAAGCCCCAAGACTGAAATAAGGGAAGGTTTAATACAACAGTGCAATAGCAACACAACAAACAACAACAATAACAATAACAGTAATAGTGATAGCAATGAACAGAGCAAAATAGCTACCAAATACAGCAGTGAGAGGAGCAGACGTACAAAACCATGCGTGCACCGCGCTCCGCGCCAGGAAATGTGACGCGCCAGGATGTGACGTCCGCTTGGTATCTGAATAACCTGGCTAGAGCTGCCCCCCCACTGCTGGGGAAACTTAACCCTATCCTGGTTAAACCAGGACAAATGTATAACAAAACACATAGAAATTTTTCTGATATAGGTTACTTGGGCTCAACTTATACCATTAGATTTGGTTCTCAGATGGAAAAATAAAATTATATAGTTAATGTATTATCAACTATGAAAACCAGGTAGAAATATGAAATCTGACAGATTTCTTCAAATTCACATCACAATTTTTACAACATCCATATATAAAACAAGTATGCTTTTCTTCTTAAAAGATTTTATTTAGTCACTATTTTTTGGCTATTATTTGAATATAAAAAATAGATGGTTGAAATTTCAGTTGGTCATTCTGCTGATACTGGAGTTAAAAGATGAGATTTCAGGTTAAATGCATTTTCCTATTGAAAGATAAATTGGAAGGAAATTCAGAAAAGCATGAGAAACCCATCCAGCTTAGTTTAATAAATGACCATTAAAATTATAATGAATAGTTAAACACTATGATCTTCCCTACCACCAGGTCACATATATTTTTCTACAGGTAATAATAACTCCTTACTCATACATACTTTTATTTGATTGTCATACAAAGGCTGCTTGTTCATTTCACATAAATACACATATTAGTATATGTAATGAAGTACAATAATATGAGCTATTACTGAGCTAAATGTATTATGCAAAGCTGTAATGTATGAGTCTGCATAAAAATTAATTAAATCAAAGAAAAAAACAAGGCTTCTAATAACATCATTGCATATCTTCATTTTATCTATTTTTTAGTGAAACTGTACTGAGGAAAATAGGCCGGAAGACTTGACCAGGCCATGGTATCTTTCCCTGCAGTGACCTTCATACACTAGGTATGAAATGACACATGTGATCATGTTGACACCTGATGAGAGCAAGATGAGGCAATCTATACCATGAACTAAGTATCCTTGAGTTCATTTGCTGCTTATGTCTCCTTTAAATCACAAATGCAAACATGATATTGCCTGTATGATGATCCCTGGTGTGAAGTGTGAACTTACCATGTAATCTAATTTCTCTGAAAAAAGGACACTTAACTCTGATTGTGGGTGTAACTACAAGAAGCACCAATGAACAGCGGTATTTCTTCATCTATATCCTCACTGTGTGAAAAAAAAATGTTGATATTCTTTGTGGCTGCATTTTATTACTGCTACATATTTCTTGTGTTCATTCAATTCTGCTTTGTGTGGCTAGTACACTAGTTGTGAAATAATGTCAAAAAGACGTCCAATATTTTTCACAAATAGGCAACCGCTCCCTTGGAGCTGAACATACAATTATCAATGTGGATTCAGAAGTATAGTTTCTAACATCTGAAGAATACAAAAGAATGCCTTTCCCTATTCTCTTCCCAGGCGTGCAATACATGACAAAACCTGTCCTTTATTGTGCAAAGAAATGTGGCTGACTATAAAAGTGGCCTGCATATTACATTAATGTTGATTGATAAAAATTACCAGATACTTTGAAATTCCTTCCCTTCCCTTCCCTTCCCTTCCCTTCCCTTCCCTTCCCTTCCCTTCCCTTCCCTTCCCTTCCCTTCCCTTCCCTTCCCTTCCCTTCCCTTCCCTTCCCTTCCCTTCCCTTCCCTTCCCTTCCCTTCCCTTCCCTTCCCTTCCCTCCCCTTCCCTCCCCTTCCCTCCCCTTCCCTCCCCTTCCCTCCCCTTCCCTTCCCCTCTCCATCATTCTGCCATCTGACCTCTTCCAGAAACGGAAATCACAGGAATTTTCTGTTAAATTTTTCCCCTTCAATTCTCAGACTAAATACTTTCCATTGTCACTTAGCTACAGTAAGAAAGCTGAGGCTGAATGCCTTGGGGACTTTTCTCTGCAAGGAAAGCATTTGGAGAGGCAAAGCACCTTAACACTGAAATGATAAGAAGTGGAAATTGCTGTGAGCAATAATACAGCCTGTACTGCTGCAATAAGATCTTAATAGGCAGGGCATCTTTGCAGCTCGTCATTGTAAAATGGTTTTAATAGGGAAAGAGGTTTAGTGCTTGTCTAGATGCAGATATACATGGAAGTTGAAGAAATAGGACACAAATCAGATATATTACAACTTTCTGTACTATGTCACAGATGCAGTAAAATATCTTTGCATGTAAATGCTTTGGAGATTACTTATTTTACTTAAAAATCCAACCACCTATATTGTAATATACCTACTACAGAGAAATCAAAATAACTGGGTAAAGTAGGAATTGGATTAATTTATGAGGTTTTCCATTTCAGAGTACCAGTGCAGTTCAGATAAAGCAAGCCAAAATAATTTAAATGGTACTGGGGTTATGAAAGCAGAATAATATCATAGATGAAATAGAGTCCTTGGTGACACAACAAGAAATTACATACTGTTGTATATATTATGGACATGACACCAAAGTGGCACAAGCGTGTAATTTAGCAACTTCCCTAGATTTACAAATAATTTGGCCGGTAGAAAAAACTGCTTAGTATCTGTTATGAACTTGGGGGTCTTTAAGCAGAATTGCTCACTGTCTATGAATATTGGATTATATTACATTAGGCTATGGAATAATGAGCATGTAGGCCATTCAGCTTAAAACACTCCAGTGTATCAAGCTGGTTTATCATTGGCTTCCATGGACTTCAGTGGAGTTATTGTAGAATGAGGAAAGGGTGAATTTCTGCCTCTGAAAAACCTGTGTCCTTACAGGCATGGAAAGGTCCTTGGCCCTGTGATGTTTCTAATTTGGAGCAATGTTGTGTCTTGGAAAGCTCAGGAAATTATTCTGCAATGATAAGAAGATGAACGGGGAGACAAGACTAGTAATTAAACCCAGGTTTTAAGTGCTTCCTTTTTTCCATTGGAAGCCTTAGAGATATTCTGAAAGGGAATTATACCCAGTGTTCTGCATGATACTATCATTATTCCTCACATGTACTTCTGTTTCAATGATCGAAAATATAGGTTGATCATCTTTCATGTTTTTGATGAGACTTTTATTTATTGTTCCTATTTGCCATTATTGTATTTTTTAATCAATCACTTCTGTTCATTCTCATTGTTTGTCACATTCACTTGACTAAAATTACAGTATTGATTAGATCTGTGAGGCAAGGAAATGTTTCCAATATATTGATATAGCACCTGAACATTACAGTTTTATTCTGATACTAAAAAACCTTATGCAGTACTCTGGGAAATTTTGACAAATACCATAAATATACTCTGTTACCAATGCAATTCATTAAGGTCCAGTCAAACTACTGACAATTTAGATGAGCTAGAAATGAATATTTCTTCTTCCTCTATTCCCTTCATCAATCACAAAATCAGCTGGCTGGAAATTTGAGGACAAAGTTGGGGTTTTTTTAATTACAATGTTCAGGTTGAAAATTGATGAAAGAAATATGCTAAATTTTCAAAATCTGAGTCAAAAATAGTTTACCAGAACTGCATCAGAAATTGTGATGAAAGCAGAAAAGTTTTCATCTAGTGAGAGTCAGTCTGGTGGTGAGGGAATGTTTCTACCTTCCCAATACATGATGACCTCTTTACAAAACAGTATAAAGCTGCTTCAAGATGTAGATAATAGAAGAGTTTTTATAGTCTGAGTAAGGAAACTTTCTATTTGGAGCCCAAACAATTGGTCAGGAAGACCAGTCATGACTGGCCATGGCATATGCAAAGATGGACAAGACTCACAAATTTTTGAACAGGTGCTTTACACAGCACCATGAGGTATCCACTGGTCTGTGCATTGAGGACTCCTGATAATAGGGGTCACAGACAGGAAAACTCACGGCTCCTCTTGGAGAGGCAGGTGTGAAAACAGAGAGGGACAAGTCTCAGACCTGTCACGGACAAAGTGCTATAGGAAAGTTAACTTACTAATTCCAGTAATTAGCACATTTTAGTTTGACACAGTTCTTGGACACTTAATGATAATAATGGGTATAAAATAAAAACCTCCCTGAAAACTGCTGCCATGACCGTTGATCTAAAGTGTTTCTTTAAACAGTTCTGTTGTGTCATTCACCTTCACTAGCACTTTTACATCTATAAAGAGTAATTTGTTTAAGACACACTGAGGAGAGAGGAGGTATCCTAAATCACAGAAAGAAGACAGAATATAAGTAGGGGATTATTGTTCATTTTTCATAACACCCCAAACACTTGGGGTTAGAGTTTAGAAACAGAAAAGTCCTTTTTTGCATACACAATTAAAACCTTTCAGCCAACTTTCCGAACTAACAAGAATACATGAGTTCAAAATATGTTTAGAAAAAGAAACAGAGAGTAAATGTAATGACCTAGAGGGTTCTTAAGCTCATAGCTGTTGAAAATCTGAAGGATAATGTGTATTTTCCCATGTTTTATGCTACTTTTCCCAAGCTCCAAGCTGCTCTACAGTGTTAAAAATAGAACCTGAGAGTTTGTATGTCAGTAAGGTCTAGGTTGCTGGAGAGGAAGTTGATCAGTGGCCACAGGACAAGCCACCCCCTTTCCATCCACAGTTCTATCCAGACTAATCCACCCGAACCAGATAAATTCAGAACAACAGGGTGATGAGTGAAAGAAAATTTATTCACATTTTATCGAAAGCACATCTCGATCTGTTAGAGGCTTGCTATTGACTTCAATAGATTTCAGTATTTTGAACACAGTGAAAAAGTACTTTATGCATTCAAAGACACTTCCTAGTGGCTTCCTAGTCCTTTCTTCAGCACACTAAACTTTGAGGAAATCCTCGACAAAAGAGTTCAGAAATTACTCAGTATTTTAAGACATATATTCATAAACTTTACAGAAAATAAAACACATGCAAAGAACATAGTTTTTGCCTTGTTTGCATGACATTCTTTTATCATTGTACAGTACTTCCTCATGCCTTCAGTGTGGAAGATGTTCTCTGCAGTATCATCATATTTGATGGAGTTACTTCCACACCTTATCAAGGCAGAGATCATTGGAAGGACATTCTAATAAGCATGAAGTGCAGCCGCATCATCATTTTCATGTTCATTCTCACCCTTCACTCCCTAATTACTGAATAGAATAGCATCCATGTCCTCTATTTATTAAGCTTTTAAATTCTCTGCTCTTTAGTTCTATGACATGGGCATAAATGCCATTGGGTACATCCTCTCCCCAGATCCTCAGTAAAATTGCTCTTGATGTAAGCCTCAAGGAGGATAAAATTCAGTTCTTCATCTGTCATAACTTTCTTATAAAAATAATGATTTGCCGTATCTCATTATCTCATTAGAAACGAAACATCAGCAACCTGTAGAAACTTCTAGTGAAGCATTTCTCTGACATTAAATAGTTATTTTATATTACTGCCATAGCCTCAGTTTTCATTAACTGCCTTCTATTCCTACAGCATTCTCTGGTCATAATGGACAAAATTTTCTCACTGAGATCATAGAGTATGGGGAAAGGTTATCAAACCCTTCACTTGGCCATCTTTAACAATCATGTTCTTGTTACAATGACTACGGTAGGAAAAGAAAGCCATAAAGTCAGCCTGACCATCTAAGCAGCAAGTAAGAACTATGAAAATTAAGGTATTCTTAGGCCTAAATCACTGGATTGAAGACCATAATCAACAGCTGCCTTCTCTAGCACAATAAACGTCTCTTACAGGATACAAAGACACGCTCTGGAACAGATACTCAAAAGAGCTAAAGACTACTTCAGGTCCTAAATAGCATCTTTATCAACTCTTTAGCAATTCTTTAACAACTTTCTTATCAATTGTAACCCTAAAACTTGAGGGGAGGGAAATAAGATTGATGGTGCATGCATATCTGGAACAGGACAAAGGAATCTAAATAACAGCATACTTGAAATTTGCTACTGAAATAACTACAAGGGTGTTTCCAATATCTGTGACTAACTTGTATAACTGACTGAAAGTCTAAGAATGTGATTTAGAGAGGGAATTAAAAAGAAAAAGAGAGCAGCATTTCAAATGCACATTTCTTTTCAGGGTCTCCTGCTGGTTAATTTAAATATCACCTCAGTCAATGTGCCTATCAGATGTGAACCATATTCTTCAGTACCCAACTTACAGTATTTACTGTTCAGCAGATGTTAAAGTGAATTATATTTTGAATTCCACTCCCCCAAATGAGGACCTAATTGTAATGGACAAAGTTTTAGTATTACTTTTTTTTTAAAAATAGTCCCATGAAATTTATTATCCTTGTTATGTGAGCTAAAATATCTTTTCCAATAACAAGACAAATACTGCTTTACTGTAAGTAAAGTTCAGATTGACTAAACTGTTTTCACTTTTTGTGATTCAACCTTTAGATTCTTTAAGACCAGTAAGGATCAGTGGAATAATGAACCAGTCTGGGAATGACAGGTATCATTAATGAAAGTATTGAGGAGAACAAGGACAACAATGTATCTGGAGTGGAAGGAAAGTATTTTCTGTGGAAAATTATATTTGCTTATTGAACAGAAGTACAAGAAGAGAGATGTGGGAAAGAAATTATATGTCTTCCATTTGTGAGTACACGTAAACCTGTGAGCAATAGTGAGTGGAGGAAGAGATTTAGTATACGGAAAAAAAAAAATTAAAACTTTCAAATACATTCTGTTTGGAAGGACAGTCAATGATAACTGAGGATATCTAAACTATTTATAAATTTCAGTCAAGTTCCAGTAGCTGCCCTTCTATATGTCTGGTAAAACTTACAAAATCTAGATGACCCAAATTTTGTAGGCTTACAAGGAAGAACACTCTTGCTATATATATAGTGCTTTCCCTATTCTGTGGATTCATTTCAACCAAAAATTGTAGAAAGTGAGGTAGCTAGATAGAAACGAAGCACAATCAGATACCTCTGATGTTAGTGTTTAGTGCTATAGAGGCTCTACTTTAACATCTGTTAATTTATAATAAATACTTTAAGTAGCTGATTTTTTTTTTCAAATCTATACTACTATGGGTACCATTAAAAAATTCTCAGTCTACATTAAGTAGCATGTGGGTAAAAAGAAAGGAAAAAAACCCAACCAACACAAAATCCAGTATAGGAACCATTTTATAAATTGATTTTACTTCAAAGTCAGCAGAAGATTTACTTGTAGATTGTGGTGGGTTGACCCTGACTGGATGCCGGGTGTCCACCATAGCCACTCTATCATTCCCCCTCCTCAGCTGGATGGCAGAGAGAAAATATAACAAAAAGGTCATGGGTCAAGATAAGAACAGGGCAATCACTCAGTAATTACTGTCACAGGAAAAACAGTCTCAATTTGGGGAAATTAGTTTTATTTATTACCAATAAAATTAGAGTAATATAATGAGAAATAAAAAAGAAATCATAAAACACCTTCCACCCACCCCTCCCTTCTTCCTGGGCTTACCTTCACTCCCAATTTTCTTTACCTGCTCCTCCTGAGTGGCACAGGGGGGCAGGGGATGGGGGTTGTGGTCAGTTCACCCTTGTTTCTGCTCCTCCTTTCTCCTCAAGGGGAGGACTCCTCACACTCTTTCCCAACACCAGTGTGGGGTCTCTCCCATGGGAGACAGTCCTTCAGGAACAGACTGCTCCAGTGTGGGTCCCCCATGGGGTCACAAGTCCTGACAGCAAACCTGCCTCAGTGTGGGTTCCTCTCTCCATGGGTCCACAGGTCCTGCCAGGAGCCTGCTCCAGTGTGGGCTTCCCACGGGGTCACAGCCTCCTTTGAACATCCACCTGCTCTGGTGTGGGGTCCTCCATGGGCTGCAGATGGATATCTGCTCCACTGTTAACCTCCATGGGCTGCAGGGGCACAGCTGCCTCACTGTGGTCTTCACCACAGGTTGCAGGGGAATATCTGCTCCTGAAGCACCTCCTCCCCTTCCTTCTTCACTGATCTTGGTGTCTGCAGAGTTCTTTCTCTCACATATTCCCACTCTTATCTCCAACTGCCGTTGCTTTTGCACAGCTTTTTTTTCCCCCCTTCTTAAATACATTATCCCAGAGGTGCTACCACCATCGCTGATGGGCTTGGGCTTGGCCTTGGCCAGCAGCGGGTCCATCTTGGATCCTGCTGGCATTGGCTCTATCAGACATAGGGGAAGCTTCTAGCAGCTTCTCACAGAAGCCACCCCTGTAGCTCCCCCACTACCAAAATCTTGCCATGCAAACCCAACACATAGATGCTTAGAAATACTAAATATATAAAAAATAACAACAACTTATATGGTTGGAGTGAATAAACTCTATTATTCATAGGAATTTTTCTTCTGCAATAAGTGAAAAATTCAGTTTAATAACATCTATAAATGTGTGTCTACAGGCCTGACATGAACAATTTCAAGAAGAAAAATAGGATTTATTAGTAACCTAAAAGGATTTTGTTTAAACATAATTACTTCATGCTGGAATTAGTATTATAGATTACCTCACAATCTTTTTAACTTGCTTTGTCTTGAGATTTGTAAATACAATATTGCGGATACAAAGGTGTATTTATAGACACATTTACAGGCTAACATATGAGTAACTCCTCTTAGTCTCATGTTTGCAACTTTGCACAATCATTTTACTTGCATGATTTCGTAATAGCTATTTTTTGGGTTTCTTTTTAATTCAAATGTATTAGGTAACAACATGGATTCCCTACATAAATAAAAACATTTTTTCAATTTTTAAGTGTCTTCATAAACTTCATACTTTAGGACTTGTTCTTCAGAAACTGCTTAATAGTAAGTGGGTATTTCTGTAACTCATTATGTATTTTCTACAATACCTTTACTTATTCCCACCCTCAGCTCTCACCCTCCTTTCTTAATTAAAAAAACAACCAACCAAACAAACAAAAAACACAACAACAAAATCACTAAACCACCATAGAATCATTTACATTGGAAAAAACTCTTAAGATCATCGAGTCCAACCATAAACCTAACCCTGCCAAGTCTACCACTGTATCATTAACTTAATTGATACCTGTATCTAGAGGTAAATCTCACAATTTTCTGCCACTATAACTGAGTGAAGTACTAATAATTAACTGTTTTCTGGACCTTAAAAAATATCTGCTGAAGTTAAATTTACTGAGCTGTCATCATCTTCTACATCTAAAGAATTAGGTGGGATTTTCTGGTTATATATATCAATAGAATTAAGGATTTTGGTAGTTGGTAACTAGTATTTTATCTTAACCTCTTTTAATTTGTAAAGGCATTATTCTTAATAATAATTTTGGCCAGAGAAAAATATCATGTCTTTTTTTTCCTGAAATCTTTCAACAAACATTATCTGATCTATGTTTAAAAAGACAATGGATTAAACATTTCACAAGACTTTTGAAGAATATTGCTTCATAATTTAAAGCTATTAAAAAAACCTCTGCTGATTGACATGAACAGTTACCCACGTTTATACTACTCTATTTGTGAATAATGCAGACAGGAAAATACTGTTCACAGCTCTTTAGCAGGTTCCTTACTGCTTCATACTGGGAATATAAAGCGCCATTTTATCAATGGAAATTTCTTCTACTGTTAACATGTACATATTTTGATTTTGAAGAAATGTATTATGACTTTGTTCTTCAGCCTCCTGCTACCTGATGCCATATGTGTATTACAATTCCAACAGACACTTTTTCAGCAGTCAAGTTTCAGTTCTCTTCTATAAATGATCTTTGCCTACATTATCTTGGTTGACAATTCTCCATTACAGTGGAATCCAAAAGCTTCATTTCCCACCACATGAAAGGCTTCCTTTCATTTTTCTTCTCTTTGCACACCATAGACACCCGATAAAAGTAGGAAAGAAAACAAACCAGAAAAGCAGAATATGAAACAGCTAGCTATCTCATACTCATATTGCTCATAATCTTCCACATAACGATGAGAGCCTTTCTTTTAGCAAAAAAAAAAAAAAAAAAAATCCACAAATGCAAAATGCTACTTAAATCAGATGCCTAAATAGTTCCAATTTCTTATACTGCCAGCAACAAAATACTGGAAAAATACCTCAGAATAAATACTCTGTTCTGGTCTACCTCAATCTTTCATATTCAGTGAGCAGTAAGTCATCCTAATGTATATCATACTTCTCAAAAAATCAGATCTTTAGGATTCATAAACCAGATATTTCTTCAATGAAGACTAGTAATTTCTAGTCATTACACAGTTATTATTTCAGTTATACACCTAGGAAGAAAAATATAATTCACATGAAGACCTGACTGGGATTCAGTGAAAGACAGAATTATGTCCACAGTGAGAAAAAGACAATGGAAATAAAAGTACGCAACAAATTAAGAGATTCATAAAAAAGATAGTTGGCCTTACATTTTCCAGCTAATACACAAAAAAAGTGACTATAACAAATATTTCATTAGTCTTTATCTGAATGTCCTACAAAGTAAATGGTGACTCATAAAGTCAATTGTAATTGGACATCTACACATTTACAGTTGTCATCCTATAAACCATTATTTTCATGACTAACCATCGCTCATTTAGACTGTATCTCTATATCTTCATTAGTAACAATTTTTAAGCCATAGACTATTTGTATAAATACGTGGGGAAGTGTTATTTACACAACCTATACAGGTAGCTGAAATATGTGAAGTTTAAAAATAAAGTTTTTTCATGAAGGGGTTTTGTTATTCTATGTGAGTGCACACTATATAAAACCTTTTGAAAAGAAATCAGTACTGGATATATAGAAAACCTTCCTTTAGTGTTTTTAATGGCAGTCAATAGATAAATGATGAGCAGCTACACACTTGGTTCTATCAAAATTATCTTAATTTACTGCTGAGAATTTTTTTAGTGAGGAAATATTTTACTCCTGAAATTTCTTTAATCAGACAGTCTAGAGATAGAATAAAAAGTAAATTTTAAGGAAAAGGAAAGGCTAAATATAAATGTCATTGTATTTAATTCATACAAGGTAGGAATGATGAAATTCTGCATTTGTCAAACATTCTACTTGAAGAATGTTTATGCTGTATCTCCAATGAGACTTGATTGTTTATCTTGTTACTTTGAAAGCTGTAGTTATTCATTGTCAAGATTTAACCAATTAAAACATAAAGCAAAATCTTTAAAAAGAAAGAAAGCTATCTGATATTAAGTTTGATTCTGCGAAGTACAAAAATTTTGAAATCTCTTTATAGTAAAAACAGATTAACATATTCTGTACTGAAAGACTGGAAAACCAACCACTGTAAGTTAAGAAAATAATCTAAATATTGAGGAACCGATTTGGGAAAAAAAAAAAAATCCACTTTTGATTTGTAGTAGATTTAAAATTGGGGGGGGGAACGGACGGATGGACAAAGAAGAGATTGATTTTATGATGGATTCCAGTTTTAGTAAAAACAACTTTCCAAAACTAGATATAGAAATATTTTCATACTTTCAGTTCTTTACAAAGTCATCTACAGTCTCTACCCTTTTCCCCTGCTTTACTCATTATTTTAAAATAAGTCTGTTTAACTGGACTCTAGAAGTGACAGAGTTTAGCAGTGAAAATTAAGCATCAAACACTGAAAATTAACATTTTCCAAAAAACAAAAGGATATTTTAGTCTCTTCTATTATATTCACAACATTTCAGTAAATCCTTTTTTACCTATAGTTTTATTTAATTAAATTTATTTCTTTATATTTATAAATATAAATAAATAATATTTAATTAAAATATAATAGCAGGCCTATCACTTAAAATTTTCCATTAAAAATGATAGAACTTTATTTAAAAATAAAGTTTCTAACAAAGAGACTTTAAAACTCAATCGACACAAATTAGGTAAGTTAGGGAGTTGACAACGTGTGATGCAAAAAGAAAAGGGAAAGAGAAAATTAAGACTGTCAACACCAAACCAAAAATAGTCCTAAGAACAGCCAAATAATTTATGAGATTTCATCTTGTAAACAGGCTTTGACAAGCTTTGTCTTTTCCTTTTTGTTGCTCCTTTTTCCTTTTAAGTTTTTGAGATACACTTAGATCAGATTTTCAAGTTTTTCCCTTAAAAGAATAAAAGCTAGAAAAATACAACTGTTTAAGAACTTATAAAGCCCCTTTTTCCTAGGTCCAATGTTTATTCTCAGAATAGTTCTCAGTAAATTTTGAGGAATCGTAAGTGATAGGTGGAATATAACAGCACTGTAAGGCATATATGCATCTTTCAGAGGAGAATAGAGAACAACAGTAAGAGATGCGCCTGGTTTAACACCCCTCACCAGAAAATCTGTGAAATAAGTAATCAATGAAATTAATATTTAGGAGAAAACAAGAAGTACAGTACTAATCAAGGTGGGCTTGTCATGAAAAATTTGTGTCAAATCAGTCATAATTTACTTCCACAACAGAATAACAACTTTGCGGGTAGAAAGTAAGTAATAGACATAGTCTCTCTTGCCTTTGGTTTACTTCCCGTAGTGTCTTGCATGACATTCTCATAAGTGGTAAGAGAAATATACTCAAGATTACCCATCTGGTAGGTAGCCAAAAACCTAATGAGAGAACTGTAGCCAGAAAACAGCTATCAATGAATCAGTAGCAAAACATATTGAGTGAGGTTCTCCAAAGATCTATCCTGGCTCTAGTGCTGTATAGTTTTTTTCTTATCAATCTGGACAACAGAAAGTAGCATTTTGTGGAAAATGTGGATTTGAGTTTGGTCGGCTGTGAGAGACTGAAATGTGAAATGACTGTATCAAAGTTTTCTTGTGTCTGTGCAAACCTGAAGGACAAGCTGCTGCAGCCTTTGATTACTCTAAGGAATGTCACCCAAGGAAGCAGGAGTGTATTAAAGGATGCACCCCCCACTCCTTTGCAGTTGCATTGTCAAACTCCTTAGATAAGCCTCAAAGGGGGAGACATGGACTGAGTGAAACCAAATGTTTATCACTGACTCCCTCCTGTAGCCATTTGTGACTCTATTGTGTATGCCAGACACCATGCATGCATTGCTAATGAACTGATAAGAGGGGACCATTTCTGCCCCAGAAGCCAGATGCAGCAAAAACCTGTGGGACCAGAGGAAAAAAAACTAAAAGTGGGCAGATATGCTAATCAGCTGATACCATGAACTTAAAGGCAACAGAAAACTTTGCTCCATGGGCACCCACCACCAAAGAACTGAAGACTGAGGACCAACGGGACACCGCTGGATCCATGGTGGTGACTATTCTTGCGACTCTATCCTGCATGCTTGCTTGATTTCTGTCTTTGCCTTCCATTCTGTCCTATGGCTACCCCTCTTCACTTTTTAATAATAAAAACCTGTTTTGGGTGTACAGCATTTGGTCTCGTTTGTGTCTTAATCTCGCTCTTAGGATTATATCAAAACCTCCCATGACATTGGATCAGGACATTGACACAAAATAAGGAGATGCAAATATTGTGGAGAACAGGACTGAAATTAGTATTTACCTTTATAAACTGTAAAAGAAATAGGCCAGAAAATAGTATGGAGTTCCATTAGGACATAGGTAACAGTAATCAGATGCTTAAATACTAGATGGGATAAATTCCTTCAGAAATTTTCCAGGCTTCTTGGAAATCACCATATCATAGTATTGGGTGAACAGTCCTATCAATGAGCAAGTAAAGGAATATGACATGGAAGGAACATAATTTTGTTCTGCTTGGCACAGAGATAAGCTGAACAACAATCAGTTTTGGCAGTGAAAGTCTACAGATGAACAAGAGTGATCTGAGGTCTGCATAAAAGAAGCCATGAGCTATAGGTTAAAATTTTTGAGGTTAGAAGAAGAGAAGACTGGAGTGGAGAAGACAACTTTGGAGGTTTTGGAGTTACATCAGTGTAAATGGATTAAGAACAGGCTAAATGAATATCTGAAATACAGGGCATATACTGAATTAGTCCTTCTTTGTGGCAAGGTAAAATACCAGATTTTTTTTTCCTCTGCTGTTTTTATATGATTACATGTCATGCTTATATTGGCTTATTTCCTAAAAGACAAAAACAACAGATGAAAAATGCATCAAGCTATGATGAACTTTAGTGAGTTTTGCATAAAGCCAGCTTGATTTTTCTCTACCATTTTCATGGAAGCAGGTAAACTCTGAAATGTGCAAACAATGATCATTCTTCTGCCTGGATTCATTGCCAATCCAAAAGTTCAACCACCAACAGAAATACTAATTAAAAATAATAAAATAAATCTTTTATACAAACAAGAATTCAGAGTTCAAAATCAAGGAAAAAGAACTTATTTTTCATTAAAAAATTACTAAACTAAAAGTCATTCATATTTCATATATTACATTAAAGATAAATGGGATACAAATAAAATAATGATGTTGAATATGAAACTGTTTTCCATCTCCTGAAGGAAAAACAAAACAATACAGCAGCAATAAAAAAGGCATAATCTTGGGGGAAAAAAAAAAAAAGATGCACTCTACACCACTTCGTTAAATAACACAATTTAACAAAAAAAAAAAGAAAGGGACTGAGGATGATTCTTTCTCAATTTGTACAAATGATGAAAAAGATAACTAGAAATGCTGGGAACTGAGGAATAAGAACAACATTAAAAGCATAATCATCCTAGAAATTATAGCCTGTTTTCTTGAAAACTGCACAGTGTATCTATCGTCCTCATCTCTAAAGCATATTGTGGAAATGAAAAAGTGCAAAGAAGAGCATGTAAAAATCATTAGATTCCTTATGGTGTTATGTAAAGAAAACAGGATTTTTTTGTTTAAAGACCTGGTAACTGGAAAGGTCCATAACAGAAATTAAGTTGCAGAAAACTATTAATAGAAAATCAGTCTTTATTATTATTTATAATAGAAAAACTAGAGGCTATTAATAATTAAGAGACAGTCAAGGGGAGTTTGTTTTATTGTATACAATGTACAAGTTTGAGCTTCTTGTAACAGGATACTTTGGACAGGGAACCTACAAATTGGTTAAAAATAATAAAAATTCACAGAAGACACGTGTGAATAAAACTTCCATCTCAAGTAATGATATGCTGAAAATTATTACAACCAGAAGACTGCCAGGGCAGGGATGTAATTATTTATTCTTTTATTCATTACCTGAACATCTACTATAGGCCACCATCAGAAAAAAAAAGATACAGAACTAGATGTGAGCTTTTCTTAATTTTGTAATAATGAAGACAACTGCTGATCTGCGTATATACATCCCTGTTTTGATTATTTTCCTTATTCTACTTCTAAATAGAGCTGAATATATTCCTGACTAGGGTTTGAATTTTTTGACACAGAGAAGTAAATCAAGACTGCTTCACTAATTGTGTTATTACAACAGCGTTACTATTTTTCTGATTTCTAGCAAAATTCAACTTGACCGACTTAGAGCTATGTGCAATGCATAACAACTTAGAAGAGCAGGTGGCTACCTTTTAAATTATACAACATTAACTAATCATGACAGATGTAGAACTCTGACCCCACGTGGACATAAGTAACAGCTGCAATAAATCCGTTTTCTCAAGCAAAAAGGTCAATAAAGTAAATGAATAAGCAGTGAAACAAAAGAGCAGAAAAGTGTGCCTTCAAACATAAGGTTTCCACTGGTGTCTGCCTTGATATAGTTATCATTCCCACTGTTATCCAAAATCTAGAGACTTTGTTGAAAATACAAATAGAAGCAGTCTTTCTATTTATTTTTGAACCTATTTCAGAACAATAAATTAGAAACAGTAACAATCAGGAAAACAAACAGGCAACTTCTAAGACTTGGTTTATGCCCATTTGCCTTCCACTAAGGAGAAATGTTCTCTTCACACACTTACGGGTTTGAGGAGAAGTACAACAATCCTAATCAGTAGTGACAGGAAACCCACTTGCTAGATAGAGTCAGGTGTTCGTCCTTGACAGTGTTTCTAAAATGGATTCGAGCTTATGATGGTTGTGAAAAGATCCAAAACATCTTAAATTCAGTGCATGAAATTTATGCATCACTCTCTTCTTTTACAACTGACAAACATACTAGTGTGTGTCACACAAAAATTTACTTACAGAATAAAAGAAATTCCTCAAAAAAAATTGGAGGGCTTTTTTTAAACTCTTAATGAAAACATTTATGTTCTAAAAATGAAGTCTTTGGCATTTTTTTCCAATCTATAATAATTTGAAAAGAGAAGACTTGCTCACTGCCCTGAAAATGATGGGGGAAAAAATCCCAACAAAACAAAAGAAAACAGTTCAGCATGCCTTATCTGAACTGGAAGTTCTGACCAACTCTTTACAGATACTGTTATCAGTTGTTTAGATGGCTGTTTACATTGCAACATTTGTTACTTGAAAATAATGTTTTGTTGTAATTAAACTATCTTTTATTGGGGAAGAAAATACAGTAGATGTTTAGTGTTAGCATGCACTCATGATCAAATATGAAAACAGTGGTATCTAATCTGCCCTCAATCCTCATCCTCCTCACATATCTTCCTTCAAGGCAATAATTTGTCAAAATCCATTATTGAGCAATGAAGATGCATGATTACGGGCTATGTGTCATACATCTATGACACACTTTGTATATCTACAGGACTTTTTATATCTATCTTTTGCTGAACTGGTGACACCTATGCGATGGACTGATAGACAGCAGAAAGGCATGTTTGTCTATACTGTCAGGTTACGATAAACATGAAAATGCAGCAAGAAGAGGAGAAAGCTAACAAACATTTTATTCTCTTTTTCCTTGCCTTTTTTTGTGTGTTGTCTCTGTGATTTTTTTGTTTGAATTTTTGGATATCATTCAATAGCAATACTAATACTAATAAAGCAGTTTTGATGATAATTCCAGGGAGTAACTATTGCATCCTGCCTGGGAACCTAGTGGATTATATTACCTCTTTATTATGGGCTCAAGACTTTGACACCAACGGACATTAGAGTGAAGAGAATATTTTCCATCCTCTTTCCTCCCACTCTTTTATAAAATGAACAGCAGGGAGGAAATTAGCCAAGAAGTTCACAACCTTCCACCTAACTCTCAAACCAGCCATTTTCCTGCTAGCTGCAATGACACCAATTATTATAGGCATAATGCCCTTCTGGTGCTAATTTAGTGAAAAATGTAACTTTGAATAATATTGAAATAGTCAATTAATTTACCCCCTATCAGAAATTTAGTAATTAGAACAGTGTGCACAATATAATTATTCATGTTGTTTCTAATTTAATTTTAAATAATTTCAAATTGATAATGAAATTTTAACAGTCTTGGAATATAGGCTATAAAAACAGGCAGGGAAACCAAGATGGCTACCCAACTTTTATCTTTTAAACCTTGTTACATCTCTTAGGAAAATAAACTTATTTTACATGATAAACTAGCAATGATTTTCTGCATTTCAAACTGCTGGGATTTTTATCTGTGTAGAGTTATAACTAAGCAAATATCCTATTCAAAGAATACTTTTTTTTTCTTATTTCTGAAGGACAGAGGGAAGGTGAACTGCAATAATAAAAGGGGTAGAGTAAGTCATGACTCTACATCTCAGTCTCATTACCTCACTATACTGATTGGAAAAATGTAACATTTATTTTAATTTAGTTTTGCAGTGTATTGAATCTGTTATCACTGTTGGCAGTGGCAGTAGCATTTTTCAACTTGAACCGCAGAAGATATTGTGCAGAGAAGAACCATCGTATTACTTCATGCTCATCTTCTCCTACAGTTGTTGTTCCCACTCCCACACAGAAGAACTGGTAGCAAAATACCTTCTATTTTATCAAATAATTAAATAAATTATTTATTGACACATGCAGGCTTTTTTTTTAAGAAACAGTCATTCATTCAAGTATTTAAAAGGTGTCAATACACAAAATATCTGTACATTGTACTACTAAGCAACAGGAAAAACATAACCTTTTTCCGCTTTCTTTTACCTGAGCAAGGGACTACTCAGTCAGAACTTTTTTTTCTTTAGTCAGAGTCTGCATCTTCCATGGTTGCAAAAATATTGGGGATAGCTTTTGTATGTTGCTTCACAGTTGTCAAGACTCTGAATCATCCCAATGGTAAGATCTCTACATGAGTCACCACGAGAGTTTCCACTAACAAAAATACTCCCCAAATAAGTATCCCTTCCTGCTGAGATGTGAAAAAAATGGAACATTTCCCAAGATAGCTGATCACTATCCTCTATAAATGTGGAAATCAGAAATAAAAATCTTGAATTGGAGCTCTCCACCCATGTTGACTAGAAATCCCTGTGATAATTGCAATGAGAGCTATGCATTTTGTGTGTGTGTGTGTTTTGCTGAAGATGTACTATCCATTATTATACATAGCACTGCAAGTAAGAAGTGAATCAATCTTCTAAGCATCAGAAAATTATAGGAGGTCATCCTGATTAAACTTCATGGTAGTCGTTCAAAAACCTGTTACATTGGGTAAGTCAGAAAAAGTCACCCAGGGATTAAGACAGCAACAGATAAACAGTGGTGTTGTTCCCATCATTTCTTCAAAGCCCTTGTCCTTTTTTCCCACAGGTGTTTTTACAATGGGTTTTTATGTTTGTTTGGGGTTGAGGTTGCATTTTGGGTTGTTTATTTTTTGTTTGGGCATTTTTTTTGAGAAGCCTGCTTCCCTAAACTTCATGACAAAATGGAGACAAAATGGTTGTCTAGCTTCCTGTTAGTTGTGAGAACAAACAGATCTATTTGAATAAGATGATGATCAGCACAGGCCTCAGATAAAAGTTAAACTCAAGATCTGGCCTAGCTGTGAAAGTTTTTTCCAGGATCTAACTACAGATATTTTGAATCACAAGGTAACTTGTAACACAATAAAACTCTATTAGATATATAATTATAGCACTATTATTAATCTTTGCCAATGAACTAATCATGATTTCATCTAAAAGTATTTATTTCTACTTTTGTTTTTAATTAGTGCTTTCCACTTATTTTTTTTTTCAACTAATTTAACCCTAAACATATAGCTATTGCTGCAACTATTTCAATACCTTTGTAAAACCACTAAACTTTATGAATATTCATTTTATAAGCATTACAACACACATGGAAGTAAGTTAAACAGAGAACAATGCCAATATCAAAGTTAAGCATTTAAAATAATCATGCAAAAACTGATCCTGCAAATAATTTATATTTATGATTGACCCATCTACTACTATTACCATTGTTAGATGGTCATATTGACATAGAATTTCACAGAGAAATTCTATTAGCTAAAGCATTTATTGCATAGAAGTATTATACATAATGTAAATTCACAGGATATAAAAATTATCATTTGAGCATTAACACAGAAGGAAGTATTTGCAAAAATAGGTCAGGAAGCATGAGGTCCACGTATAAATTAGGAATCCCTTTATAAAGAAAGCCTGGACTAGTCTGCTTGCCTTGTGAGTCCCCAGCTGACAGGTAGAGCCTAAAATAACTTTAGCTATTGCTGAGGATAACAGATGAGCTGAATCCCATGTTCAGAGACAGAGAGTAAATGAATGTTGAAGGGGAAGGAGCAAGGAGGCTGCTGTTCTTTGGTACTTTCAAGAGATGCTGAAAACATCAACTTTCAAAACTGTTCACAGAGAGGCATTAAAAACAATTGCCACATAATACAAGGAAATACAAGTTTGTATATGTATATAATTGGATTTCAATTTTTGTTTTGTAAAGAATCTTGTTTTGTTTTCCCTGAGTTAATCTCAACTAGCAAAGGATTTTCTTTCAAAGACATCAGTGACACTTAATTAAACTAGAAAAAACCCACAATACCAAACCAAGCAATAGAATAAAACATATTCTCCTTTGTGTGACTTCTTATAATATATGACTAACTTGCACTACCAATAACTGTCACAATGTTTAGTTTTGTACACAGATGGTATAACTGGCCAGGAGTAAGAATGATCTTCCTCTCTTGGAAAAATTGGATTTTCATTAAAAAGAAAACAACAAAAACCCATAAAATTGAAAAATTCACTGTTCTGAGCAATGTTTCATTCTACAGAAAACATTTACATTAGGATTTTTTGCAGAAAGAAACATTTCAACATAATTCAAAACAATTTTTTAAATAGTACTTTGATTTTATTTCAGCTAATTTTATATTTATGTGCTTCTTAGCATCAGGTGACTTAAATACTCTAAATTACATTATATGTTCTGTCTTTTCTTCTTTTAGTCTGACCTGAGCATGATGTTAATAGTATGGAATAAGGGGTGAAGAATGTGCTAGTTTTGGCTCGGGCAGTTAATTTCCTTCATAGTAGCTACTATGGGGCTATGTTTTGGATTTGTGTTGAAAACAGTCTTGACAATGCAGGGATGTTTCAGTTATTGCTGAGCAGTGCTTACACAGAGTCAAGGCCTTTTGTGCTTGGGGGCACACAAGAAGTTGGGAGGGGACACAGCCGGGACAGATGAACACAACTGACCTAAGGGATATCCCATACCATATGGCATCACAGTCAGCAATAAAAGCTGGGGGAAGAAGAAGGAAGGGGGGATATTCAGAGTGATGGCGTTTGTCTTCCCAAGAAACCATTATGTGTGATGAAGCCCTGCTTCCTGGAGATGGTTAAACACCTGCCTGCCAATGGGAAGGGGTGAATGAATTCCTTGTTTTGCTTTGCTTGCATGCACAGCTTTTGCTTTACCTATTAAACTGTCTTTATCTCAATGCACGTGTTTTCTTACTTTTGCCCCTCTGATTCTCTCTCCCATCCCAGTGGAAGGGACTGAGCAAGTGGCAGTGTGGTGCTTAGTTGCTGACTTGTGTTAAACCATGCCAGTCATCAATGATTTGAAAAATATTTAAGGATTCCAAATACTAAAAGTCAATTTTACAACAAACTTGTTAAATTTGTTCCTAATTACCTTTACACTTTAAAATCCCGTGGGCTGCCAGCTGTGAGCAAAACCGGAAAAGACAGAATGATAAATTGTATTGAAAACACCTGGATAATTTTTCTCTCCTGTTTCCTCCCATGAAATCTACATGTCTTCTCCAAAGTGTATACACCTGAATAGTTTAGTTGTTAAAAACATAAACAGCTCTTTTCCTAGGACATGAGGCATATTTTACAAACAACACAGATTTCAATGTCTTGTATTTTTGTACTTGTATAGTTATTCATCAAGTTATCTTCCTCTTCGGGATCTTTCCACTATTCTAATGTATTTATCAAAAATCTCAGAATTTTTGAAGAAAATAAGCATTATTTTCTAAGATTCTGATATCCGAAGAAAGCAGCAAGAATCCCTAAACCGTTTTGAGTAATCCTAGTCTTCAGTACTGATGTATTATAAATGTAATCAGAAAGATAATAAACACACTATTTGACTGTAAGTTTATCACATTACAGTTATGGACACAATTTGCCATTGTCATTATTTTAGTACAATTTCAGCGATTTCAGCAGAATGCACCAATAAAACTGCAAGAGCATATTATTTATTAGGAACATCACCAAATGCAATCTGGCAAACCATTCATGAAAAACAAAATATCAGAGGGTTATTCTAAAACTTTTTACGCAAGAACATTATTTAATAACATTTAAAGAATAGATACTTTAGTCATACTCTAGTCACTAACTTTTCATGACACATACCAATGTGAATTACGAATAGTTTTACCAGGCAATCAGACTCAAAGAGATCTGTGCTAAGTTTTCTTTAGTGTTTCCATCAGTGCATCCTTGCAATAATAAAAGCACTGATCTTAATCTGATTAAGACAGTTATAAACAGAAAATCAATTCATAATCTTACATAAAGGATAGGAGAACAAGTTATCTATATATCATATAGTTGATTTGCTAGTTGCAGGATCATATTGTCACCAAAACGAGATAAAAAAAGTTATCGACACCAATGTGATGTAGATAAGCAGACACTCCTTTATTAACAGCCGGGTGTGTAGGAGAGTCGTCTCACCAACAGTGCACCCCTAACTCGTGTAGCATGCTGATTATATTGGATACAGTAACACATATTAATCAAGTTCTCATACATAAACATGTTAATTCCCATAACTCATTTTCTTATTCCCACCTCTTTCTGGTCATGTGTACTTGAGTCCTGAAATGAGTTGGGGGGGGGCTGCTTTTGCAACCACCATGGACTACTGACCTAAGAGAAAGACCCTCCAATGCCCTTGACCCAAGGATTTTTGGCTCACATTGTGATTTTAACATGCTTTGATGCCCTTTCACAATGTAACTTTTAGAAAACCTGGTCTGTATGGCAATAAATCATCCTTACCAAACAGTCTAACATTGGTACCTCATCATGAGTCTTATTCTTCGTATAGAAATCTAGTTAATGATTATCACTAGTCTACATGGCCTTAGCCTAGGACTTTAAAAAGAACTTTGTAGCAGCATAACTGGTTGTATTGACTTGCAGAAAACAGACTCTACAACTCAGAGTTATAAAGCAGGTATGTTTACTCCAGCACCGGGGTGCAAGGGGATTTCTCCACAAAGCTTGCACACCCACAGCACATTTTACCAAAAACTTATAGAGTGTGGATATACATATTCATTGGATTACATAACACAAACATACATATGCATGGGTAAGGCTGGGTTAGTTCAAAAGGCTGGTGTCAGCAGTTTATGTTCTCTTTGCACCTGCGCATTCCCTCCTGGTGGTTGTCTTCGGGGGTCTTTGGGAGGAAGGCTCGTAGTCTTTCTCATCTTGTTCTTTTCCCTGGAGCATGCGCAGATTCTCTTGGCCAATTTCTGGAATAACAAGAGTGTTTTTCATCTGGTTTATTCATTCTATCTTATCTAAGAGAAACAATGGAACTTCTACCATCCATAATATGGGTATCTTTACTCATTACCAAGACCCAACTAGTTAGAGCACACCTGTTCCTCAAGGACAAAAACATGATATTTTGCTGAACCCTGCAGTTCTTGGTAGATTTTCACAGTAAGCTGCTTTGTTTTGATGAACACAGTAGTCCTTGGTAAAATTCCACAGAACAGTCTGGTCAAGCAGGATTCTTCGCAATATTCAAAAATACTATAAGTAATACTATAAGTTGCTATAAGTAAGTAAATAAGTTGCTAAGCAGTTTGCTATAAGTAAATAAGTCTCAAAACAAGTAATCATTTCTCTGTATCAGTATAGTTACTCTAAAACATTCCTTATTTAAATCCAAATCTTCAAAAATCATTAAAATCAGCTCAAATTAATAACAAATCAGTAACAATATTAAACAATATTTGATTATCCTAATTGAAGGAAGATAAAATTAATTAAATTTTAAAAAAAATATTTTCTCTAGTTCTTGCAAGAAACAGGGTGTTTAAAAACAACAGCATAACAGAGATTGCATGACTGAAGGCAGTCACGCACGTAAATTAGGTGAAAGGAAAGCAAAAAAGGGACAAATTAGAGACATTAATGTATAACTGTCAATTTAGTCATATATATGTGTAAATCTGCCACTTTAATCCCTTTGATAGTGATACTAGTGAGAAAGACTACCAGCCTTCCTCCCAAAGACCCCTGAAGACACCCACCAGGAGGCAATGCGCAGGTGAAAAGAGAACATAAACTGCTGACACCAGCCTTTTGAACTAACCCAGCCTTACTCATGCATATGGATATTTGTATTATGTAATCCAATGAATATGTATGTTCACACTCTATAAGTTTTTGGTAAAATGTGCTGTGGGTGTGCAAGCTTTGTGGAGAAATCCCCTTGCACCCCGGTGCTGGAGTAAACATACCTGCTTTATAACTCCCTCTGAGTTGTAGAGTCTGTTTTCTGCAAGTCAATAGTCACAAAGAACTGTGCATGGTGAAATTAACTAATAAGAATTTGACCACATAAAATAGCTCTTATTATGATTACAGCATTGCCCAAAGACTCTTAGAGACCAGGACACTTTCCTACTGAATTTTAAAAATGAATAAATAAACTAAGTGACAATATCCTGTCCAGTGTGAAGCATATATGATTCAAGTGGGAGAAGTAGGACAACACAGAAATTTCTTTGAGGGAGAACTGCATTGTATCCTCTCTGTCTCTTTACAGACCCACTCAGCACTACTCACATGGTTGGGTATGGCAGCACTCTCTGCCCCAGATTGCATCTACTTTTCACCTCAAGATATAGAGAGCTAAATGAAATAACAGAGACAAAATAAAGTTGCATCAGCTGACTCAGGAATTCAAAGAACTTTCCAAAATGGGAAATTTTGTCTAGTGAAAACTGAGATAAAAACAAATTTGCTCATAGACACATGTCAAGATAGTGGAATACTTGGGACTAAACATTATCTATTTCTGTTCCCTTTAGCATTCTTGATAATTTGCCCACCCTCTGTAGTTTAATGCATGTTAACATAGTGATCTTGAAAGATTACACTTTAACTCTGTCATAGAATGAAGAAGAATGATCAGCTGGTTTCTCTAGATCAAGAAGCTATTCGCACCTTTCTGATTAACTCAGGGAAGGCTGTTTACACAACCAGTTGATCCACTCAACTGATAGAGCCACTCCCTTGTCCCTTTTGGGTTGAGATAAATTCAGCTTCCTTTACAACAGCTGTGGCCACTCCATGTGTTGTTCCCTGAACTTCATGGACAGATCACTTGCGCTCTTCTCTGAGCTTTCTTCTATTGTGGGGGTGTGTTGTCAGTCACTGGAAAGATAGTGTCTATATACATACACTCCTACATAAATCACACAATAAAAGACTTGCTGCAATCTCTGTAAAAAGCTGCAACTATAAATCTTTTGTATTTTTCCTATGGAGTTAAATTCAAAGCAATCTCAAAGATTTTTCAGTACATCATCTTGTGCCTATTGCTGTGACACTCATTAACCCAGTGTGAGTTATAATAATAGGCACACTAATAAATAAAAGATAAAAATATAGTATTTTAGTCACTGAACTGAAGCCTGTTGTTTAATAACTGAATTTTAGCTAATAATGATAAAAAAATCTTGCAGTTCTATCAAATGAAACAGCATGTGTCAAAAATACAGATATTTCTTTTTAATTTTTAATGATATATCTTAAAACTTTGCTGCTTCAATCACAAAGTTAATAAGTACTTAGATCCTTAAAGATAGGAATAATAAATAACAGCCATAAGAATTACAGGTGAACTTTGAAAAGGACTTAGGCCAACAAGCATTGTACTATACTTCTTGAAATCCTATTTCTTTGAAAGTATTACCTGAAGTATTGCAGTCTTTGGATGCTCTTTTCTTACACTTCAAAATATTCAGTATTTTAAATATTGAAGGGAAAAAAAACCCAAACCCTACACATAGAATCATTTAGGTTGGAAAAGACCTTTAAGATCAAGTCCAACTGTTAACTTAACACTGCCAAGTCCACCACTGAACCATGTCCATAAGAACCACATCTACATGTCTTTTACATACCTCCAGGGGTGGTGACTCAGACACTTCTATGGGCAGTCTGTTCCAATGCCAATCAAAGAAATTTTTCCTAATATCCAATCTAAACCTTCCCTAGCATAACTTGAGGCCATTTCCTCTCATCCTGTCACTTGTTACTTGGGAGAAGAGACCAACATGCACCTCGCTACAACCTCCTTTCAGGTAGTTGTAGAGAGCGATGTCTCCCTTGAGCCTCCTTTTCTTCAGGCTAAACAACCCCAGTTCCCTCAGCCACTCCTCATAAGTCTTGTGCTCTGGATCCTTCACATCTAGCATATCACCTAACTAACACCAAAACATTTGAACTTTTCTTATGTCTGCAGAGGTTATTAAGAAGAGGGAAGATCCAAATTTGTCTTCTGTACTTCAGCAAACTGTAACTGAATCATTTACAGTGAAACTCACCCAATACACTAATTACAGGTAGCATTTATTTTATAAATATGTCAATATGTGTTGAATTCAAAGATACTAAAACCCAAATGTATTTTAATTCAGGACCTGCAGGACTCACCATTGAAAATAAATTTTTTCTGGTGAAATTTTGAACTTGGAAATTGAGTAAAATTTTATGGTAGAGGAAATCTTAATGTCTTATTTATACTCAAAGTACTTACTTGATATTAAAAACATGTTATCAACACATGGGTAATAATCAGCTTCATTGCACTGTTGTCTGAATGCAGCATTTGGAGGATGTGCACAATGGTACATTTTAACATATGATATGTGTTTACCTTGTTTTAATTTTTGTTGCAAAGTGAGCACCAACACAGGAAAACCCAGCTATTGCATGAATAATTTTTAGAGCTATATCTTGAATCTGTGACACTGGGATGCTGTTTAATTTGGATTTTACTACAAGAATGTGCATTTTCTACCAACAGTGAAGTGCTGAGTAAAAGCAGAAAGAGAAATAATAAAAAGTGCAACCAATGTTGTACTATATAGCAAAATCACTTGCTTTGGAACTTGCATTTGAATATTATTTTATTTGAGGTCTTATTATGGAAAAGTGAGAGTATGCCACAGAGCCATGAATTTACTGTCAGTCCAACTAACGTTTTAATAGACTTATAGTCAAAATCACCTAATTAAATCAGAAAAAACCTCATTGACAGTGGAGTTATCGATAGCTAAAAAATTTTTACAGAAAAAGCCATCCTATTATCTTCCTATTTTCACTATTTTTATGCTTAACCTTCCAGCACACCTCTTGGATGCTTTCCGTTGACAGTTTCAGTCTTCCTCAAGAAGAGCAAGGCACTGGTGTTCAGTACCCCTCCGTCTTTGCCAGGATGAGCATGATATTCATGGAGGGAGAATGAATGATCCTCAGTCATGGGTCTGTTTGGGGATATTTTTACACATCTTCACACCACAGCTTGCTCCCTTCCCCCTGCTCTCAGGGAAGGGGTAAAATCTTCCCTGCAGCTCCCCAGCAGGGACTGCCTGGTGCTGTCAATCCCTTCCCAGCGGCACTCACTGAACTGGAGCTCAGACAGGATGGGCAATGGGCACTTGGCCACGGGGCACCTGGTAAACCCAGCTCAGCCACACAGGCCCAGGGCAGCCCAGACACCCTCTGGGACCCGACACAGCCTACCAAGAGCAATTGGAGAATCATATTTACTCAGTTACTACACATCTGGGAGTTGCTTAAGGCTCATCTTGACTTCCTCTTTTTATCCACTTTCACCTGCTGAAATGAAGAACTGAGCATTAACATTTGGGAATTCTATAATTTGTATCTCATCCTGCTGTTTGATTAGTTCAAACACTCTCTGCCTCTTCATCCTCCTTGCACTTTAAGGGAAAAGGGTAAAGACATGCTGTTTCATTGCTGCAACAGATTTAACTAAGTTTCAGATCATATATATATGCAGCTCTATAGACCTCAAAAATCTCAAAATGACTAAAAAGAATCAGAGATCCTTGCCACTATTTGATTGATATTTTCCCCACTGAATAGATGAAGAAATGAAGGAAATAAAGAAATTGCGTCTCATAGGCATGTTTTCAGACTTTCACTAAGGGACTTTCAGAGGTGAGAATCTCAAAAAAAGCTGAGCTACATTGTAAACTGAAAGCTGAACTACATTGTAAACACCTATTCATATAAGGTATTGGTGATCTTTTTAGAAAGACACACATTTTGCACATATGCATTTGAGCATATGTTCATGCTCAAATAAAAGATGAAAAAGTCTACTTGCCAAAATAAAATGGAGTTCAAAATAATAAAAATAATCTAAAAGGTTTTGTAAAAAAACCCATTTTTTTTTTTTCTGTTAGTTTTAAATTTTCCACTGTTTAATTAGGCCAGAAAGACTGAACCAAAATTAGTTATGAAGCAAACAAACAAACAGAAGAAAGAAGCGGAATACAAACGGGGAATTGGCATGTCAATACAGAAGTAGGACTTGCAGATCAATAATTGCATAATACTAACTTGAAATATGTTCATAAAAATAATTTTACTGACTGTGAAACACAAAATATGATCAAATGACTGAGAAAAGAGATCCATTTCTGATAGTAAGCGGTATATATATTGCATTTGTAATTGCCCTTTTATTCATTTTCTAATGTACACTCTGGGGAATCTTGTGATCATATTCTTGCAGAGTTTCTATTTGCATAATTAAGTACTTGGCATATGATTTATCAAGTGCCACATTATGTTATATAAGGTTCTGTAAACCCCATTCTTCCTCTTCCCCTGACTTAGTTATTAGTTCTACTGTGTCCATGTTGAATATCTAAAATATTTGTGTTGAAGCACATGTTTAGACTCAACATTCAGAGTGTCTTGCTATATCCTTAAGGAAAAACGTCTTGTGATGTCTTTCTCTTGCAGTGGCAAAGATGAAGTCAAATGCAGCAGGTGTTCAAGAGGAAAATCAATGCATATGTATTAGTTGTATTAGTCTGCATTCTTGTGTGTAAGTGTGTATGTGGACACACATGTTTCCATACACACTTTACATACATAACGTTCTGTTCTCAAAGGAGACTTTGTGTATTTTAAGTGACCTCTCACCCAGTTTCAAAATGCAGTAGGTGTCTCACATACTTGAATGTTAAGAATGCAGTTTTATTTTAGACAACCATGTCATCTGTTACCAAGTTACTGGCTTATCTCACATAATACAGTTATCCTCAGGTTATCGCTGGCATAGGAAAAGTACCACTCACTAGAGAACTTAGTCACAGAAATCATCAGTTCATTTTGGATAAAGTTATAAGACCAAAGCATTTAGTTTAAGCTAATTATATAGGTTCTTTCTAAGGCAGAAAGAGATAAGTGGGATGACATTTGCTCTAGAGGGACATATCTTTCTACTTCATTGCCTATAAAGAGATCTGATACAACTACTTAGGTTAAATGCTTTCATTTTTGACAGTTAAATTTAAGTGAGATGAATTCCACATTGGCTACCAAATACTGTTGAAAATTTAACCTAAGTAATTTATCTAAGGTCATATACGAATGGTAACATATTTAATTGAATCCCATTTTCTTAAATTCATGACTAGTGCTCTAATTATTGGCCCATTCTTTCTCTCCATGAAAAGTGACCGAGTAAAAGTTCTTTATGTTTTTTAATCTGTGTTTGAATTCAGTTGAGGATGTCAGGTATTAGGTCAGCTCACAAGATCAGGTAACAGTCATCTACCAGCATTACCATATTTTTATCACCTGCTTATTTGTCTTCTAGCACTGTGAATGGAGACAGTATAAGAAAGGCATAATCTATCGAAATAATGTGAAAAATCTTGGTCTCAGCAAACATTTGGCTGTCTTGCAGAGTCAAGATAGCTCAGCAAATATACCTCAATTTATCATGAGTTTGTTATTCATGTATTCCCTATTGAATTTATCAGGGTGGGAAGTGGTTTAAAGTTCTCTGCTCACTCACGGAAACAAACAGTTAGGTAATCTTTTTAACCTAAAAAGCAAGTAGCATATATTTGGACAGAAATGACTTAAAGTGTGGGGACTGAGAAGTCAAACAATCAAAACTGTAAAAAAGAAGCAAGGATTATTTTTTTTTTAATTGTAGTAATAGCAAAAGCATTTCAACCTAACATAGGTTAAGAAGAACTTAGAGGGTAGAGTGTGCAACTGGCTATAAGCAGTTGAAAAATCATCAAGAAAATTTTCCATATGGAAATACCCTTTTGTCTAAAACTTATGAAATTCAGAAATAACAATTCCAACATATTTTAATTTAGAAAAAGATTAGTAAACAATCTATTTTTCCCCTTGCATAGCTTTTTCAATTTGAAATGGTATCTAAAGAATAAAAGTATCAACATTTGACTCACGACCTGAGTTTCAAAACATTTTTTGTTGGATAAGTTTTCTGCATTATTGTCTTTTCATTTCAGTTCAGAATTACTGCTTTTAAAACTCAGAACGATTTCTGGACAGATTCATTAAAAGGTGATAAGATTTTAAAAGGAAATGTAGCTATTATCAGCCCTCTTCTATTGCTGTGTAAAACCTGACTAAGAAATAATTTTCAGTAAATTCTGAATATTTTTTAAGAAATATGGAGAAAACCAAAGTAAAATGTTCTTAAAACAGATCTTAAACCAAACATATTTTTATTAAAAGCCTCAACACTTTTAAAAATGAAATTTACCTTGTACCAGTTCAGAAATACTTTTTATATTGAAGTATCAACTACATAAAGCAAACACTTCAATATGGAAATACTGGTTTTATCTTGAAAAGTCCAATGCTGACCATTTCATTATCAAACAATTTTTTATTTTTGTCAATGAAATGTTATAAGAACTAGGGTATTTTTCTGAACACCCCTCCCCCAAAACCACTAAATAACACTTACTAATTTTTTTCGGTACTGAAAGAAAACAGATGTTGATATTTCTAAACCAGCTCCAGGAGAAGTTCTTATTTATAGGTCACACTTCCTCACATAATGATTTTGGTCAATATTGATAAATATGTAAATAAGAGAAAGAATAGGGGACTTACTATTAGTATCCTAATGATCTTAAAGGAAAAAAAGGAAAAAAAAAAATTTCTCCCCCTAAGGAACATTTGATTCCAAATTATTATATTAGTATATCTTCATGATACGTTTTATTTGTAAGAACCATGTTTTATAACAAATCACACAAAGTTGTTGTTGTCGTTATTATTGTTGTTGTTGTTGTATTAAAATTCTATCATATGGTAGAAACAATAATATCTCCTAAACCAATACCAGTATAGCTTCAAAGATATCTGATCTTTTTCTTGCAAGCACAACAGCTCAAGTAAGTGACATTAAGGGAAAACAAACAAATTGGTAGTATGGCTGTTATAATTCTACAGAGTTTAAATGCATGGATGCAGATATGAAATTGTACAAAGAACAAAATTAAAATGACACAAAACCAAAAGCAAAATCCAAACAATCCCCCACTTTTTAAATGAGAAATTCAAAAAGATTTATTATTGAGGCCTGCTCTGTGGAAATCACACAATAAAAAATAATTTCGGAGACAAAGTGTGTTCTCTAAAGCTTATTACTTTGTTCGAATTTTGCATTATTACTATAAATTTAGTAAATGAACTCTGCATTTTTTATTATATGTACATGTTTTAGTAAAGATTAGGAGCCCCTTGACTAAAACTGTACATAATGCATACTTTGTAAGTGCATAAGAAGAGTTTTCTTGTGATGTCCTGATTACTTTCTCTGTAGATGATATCTCCCTGTGAAAGATCTCAATCCTGTTTTTCTCTAAAAAATAGGATAATTGCAAGTTTCTCAGTTTCCTAAAACCCCCCAAACATTACTTTTAGATAACAGAACACACCGAATAAAATCATATGCTTTCTGGGATTCTAGGTAATCCTGTGTCAAAACATTTATTTAGGTGATATCTTCTGCACTCACTTGGATCATTTTAAGAGCCTGCTTTACCAGTCCAAACAGAGCACAGAGGACAATGGAGCAGCAGCATCCACTCTGGTGACGCAAAATGTTTCCTCCTCAAGAAAGTCCCAATATGCCACAGCTTGTTATTAATCCTAACGCTTTCTAAATGAAAACATTTCTATGTGCATATCCTCCAATTTATACAACTTGCATTGTAAAACTAAGGAAGGAAAAGAAACTGGTATGACACAGAGCGGTGAAAGTACCATTGCTCAAAAGCAATCCTGTAAAAAAATCTGTGAACCACTGATAAAGGTTCATTGAAATGTGTTTAAGCAAAATATTGAGATATATACTTAAATAATTCACAGGTACTTGAGAACACACGCATTTATACAGAATAGCACCTTGTTTCTGAAAACTAGCTGAAAAATTGCATAGATAGATTTATTTTTTACTGAGATGTCAGTTACCATGTTTACCTTCTTTCCTCATTTGCTTCTATTAAATGTAAGCTCATGGAAGAAGTATAGTAACACAGACAGTGACTCATTAAGTCATAGAATCATAGAATGGTTTGAATTGGAAGGGACCTTAAAGATCATCTAGTTCCAGCCCCCCTGCCATGGGCAGGGACAACTTCCAATGGATCAGGTTGCTCAAAGCCCCATCTAACCTGGCCTGAACACTTCCAGGGAGGGGGCAGCCACAACTTCCATGGGCAACCTGTTCCAGTGTCTCACCACCCTCACATTAAAGAATTTCTTCCTTATATCTAATCTAAACCTACTCTTTTTCAGTTTAAAGCCATTATGCCTTGTCCTATCACTACATGCCCTCCCCACCTTTCCTGTAGGCCCTTTTTAGGTACTGGAAGGCCACTATAAGGTCTCCCTGGAGCCTTCTCTTCTCCAGGCTGAACAACCCCAACTATCTCAGCCTGTCCTCATAGCAGAGGTGCTCTAGACCCCTGCTCCTCTTCGTGCTCTTCCTATGGACTCCCTCCAACAGGTCCATGTCCTTCTTATGTTGGGGACCTGTCCTGATCCAACATCAGGGTGGGTTCTTATATGATCCCAGGAGTGAAATTAAGACACAAATGAGGTCAGATGCCAGTCAAATGTTTTCAGCATTTATTCCTATAATATGAGGTGATAGTGATAGGACAGGGGGAAGAAGAAAAGGTCAGAATAAATAAAAAAGCAGACTAAATAGATCAGCAAGATCAGTTACCACCACCACGAATCCAGTGGCATCCTATTGGCTTGGTCAGGTGGTGGTGATGGGGAATTCACTGAGAGAAGACCACAGTCCTTTTATCGTCCTAGTCCCCACCTTTTCTTGGAAAGGTCCACCCACTTCCATGGACCTCATTGTCATAATTGCCACCCCGTGTTCCTCCATATGTACATGTCCAGGCCTTTACGGTGGTCGTGCCGGGGGGTCAACCTATGACACCTTCAGCCACCACACACCTTCCTCACCCTAACCTCCTCTTGACCTGGCTTCACATGCAAGCACAGATAGGTAGATGAGACAAGTTTCCCTTCCAGCTTCGGGTGGATACTGTGGTTTTCATCAGGGACGTTTTTGTTTAAACTTGGTACTGTCTCCACTGCAGCCGTTTCAGATAAGCAAAGTCCAGGAAATGGTATAGTAACCATGTTGAGACAGAATAAGCCTTTAGCAAAGTCCAGGAAGTGGTGTAGCAATGATGTTGAGACAGTATAAGCCTTCCTTCAGCATCTCACAGGGGCCCAGAGCTGGACACAGTACTCTGGCTGGGGGTCTCATGAGGGCAGAGTAGAAGGGGGAAGTCACCTCCATTGACCTGCTGGTCATGCTTCTCTTGATGCAGTCCAGGATACAGTTGGCTTTCTGGGCTGCAAGTGCACATTGCTGGGTGATGTTATACTTCTCATCAATCAACACCCCCAAGTCCTTGTCCACAGGGCTGCTCTCAATCCACTCATCACCCAGCCTGTATTTGTGTTTGAGATTGCCTTGACCCATGTGCAGGACCTTGCACTTGGCCTTGTTGAACTCCATGAGGTTTGCATGGGCCCACCTCCCAAGCCTGTCAAGGTCCCTCTGGATGGCATCCCTTCCCTCCAGTGTGTTGACCACATGACACAGCTTCGTGTTGTCAGCAAACTTGCCGAGGGTGCACTGAGTCCCACTGTCCGTGTTGCCGACAAAGATGTTAAACAGTGCTGGTCCCAATACTGACCCCCGAGGAATGCCACTCATCACTGCTCTTACCTCACATTTGTATTTCTTTAGAGAAATCAGTAAGGTATGAGATAGAATTGGTAAGGTAGGTTATCTCAAACAGAGATGTAGCACTTTTATCCCTATTTAAAATGGAATACCATTTGCAGTCTAATAAAAAATTACCTAAGTTTACAAACATATTATGTTTCTGGTTTGAAAAAACGTTGTTTTTTTTTTTTAATGCCATGGTAGAGTTGAATACTAACGTTTTTCACTGTCTTAAATATCAAGAACAGAAAAAAAATCAGGAAGTTTAAATACAAGTCAGTCTGTGTCCAGCTGTGGTCTTTCCTTCTCATTTGTCACCACTAGCAGCCCAGGTGTAAGGCTGAACTTACATCTGGACCAATGTGCTACCTTTGGTCCTTTGGCTCAGGAGCAGCTAACTAAACTGTAACACAGAGCAAAAAGTTGCACAACAGAACACAGTGGAATCCACCTCATTAAAATAATCTGTGATAGCTTTCCTTTCCTATGGAAAAAATGGTCATAACATTTTTTTGACACTGAAGTTGGCATTTGTGGCTGACTAAACCTAATCCCCATATACTAGTAGGATTCTTACAACAGGGTACTCTGTATTTCACAGAAAGATTACATCTCAAATTCAAACCATTCTGGTAAATATAATCATCAAAATATTTTTTTTTCTTTTCTGATATTTTAATACCAACTGACACAAAAATACATCTTCATTCGATTTGAAAGAAAACTGTTAACTAGGAAAAAAAGAAAAAGAAAAAAAAAAGTATTTTTAACTGCTTTTTGTTCTTCAAAGACAGCAAATAAGTCACTAAAACCAATGAAATAATTATTTAAAGAAGTTTAATTTAAATTTATTTATTTAAATATCTGATAGCCTAGTGTATTGGAAAACCTGGAAGGCATCAAGTACTCTTGCGGCCCAGAAACTCCCACGAGTTAGCCTAGCAGATTTTTTGCTGCCTCACATAACCCTCTGGGAATGCTTCTAACTGACATAAGTCCTCCTTGCATCATTCACCAAGGGAAGCTTATGTAGATAACAGGAATGTTTCACTTTTTCTGTTTGTTTGGTTGGTTTGTTTTTTTTGTTTTTTTCACAGATCTGGAACAAAAAGGTACTTTTCAGCCCTTTCTCTGAGCTTTACAAAGCAACTGGATTAGGATTCACTGTGCCATTGTAACTACTATACCTTGTTTCCTTGAAAAAAGTTAGTGTCAGCAGACAAATAGAAAAATTTTTTATTAAAACTAAATTATGTTTTTGTCTATTTTCTCCCCAGAAAGCCCTATTATTTTTGGCTAAATGCAAATTACAGAATTAATTATTAATTATTAAAAAAGAACAAAAAGATCCTGCTATACTTTATTAGGATTGCAGTTTGATTAGCTTTGCTCTCACACTCCTTTTCAGGCCATATTCTCAGATTTTATTCTATTTCCTAAAGGGTGCTCTCATATTTTCTCCTGGAAAGGTTATGGTGAATTATCAGGATAGTACACTATAGGAAGAGTTGTCCACATTGGGAAGCTAGCCCAAGAAAAACAAGTACATAAAGGCAATTGAATTCCAATTCTGATGAAAGTATATGTAATTCAAAATGCATTTATTCTGACAAAATATTTTAGTTTGAAGATGACTCTTCTTTGCAACACCAACAAGAAGTTGTTTTCTGAAGACAAAAAGTATTACTCATTAAAACTTTTCATTACATTAAAACCAACATTTTCTGTTGGAATTCTATTTCCACTTTTGATGGGAATTTTTTACTGGCCTAATAAGGGATGCAATGGAGTTGGCTAACAAAATGAAGGAAATAAAGCTATATAGAATTATGGTTTAGCTGAATGTGTGACAAAGAGATCACGTAACAGAAAAGGAAAATTTCTTTCTAGTAACAAACCACTAAAAAAATGCTTGGAAGAAAAATAACATTTGGAATTTATTATTATTATTATTATTAATAATAATAATAATAATAACAACAGCAACAACATAATCCATCTTTGGAAGCATTTTATGGAGCTCCTGAAAACCAAATAATCTAAACAACATAAAGCATTTACTATTGCTAGACCAAATGTCACAAGATGCAACACTGATTTAGCATGACAAGCACTGAAGTGAAAGACTGCAGTGACAAATACTTCACACAAGTATTACATAAACAATATACAATTATAGATGCACTTCTTTTAAAAAATGCAAATGGTGATTGGAGAATGGGGTCTGTGGGAAAAGCAGAATAGGAAAACAAGTTACTTTACGAACTTTGGCATTCACAGACTGATCTCAGAGCAGATAATTTGAAATCACAGAATCATAGAATAATTTAGGTTGGAAAAGACCTTTAAAATCATCAAGTCCAACTGTTAAACTAGCGCTGCTAAGTTCGCCACTAAACCATGTCTATAAATGCCACATCTACATGTCTTTTAAATGCATACAGGGTTGGTGACTCAACCACTTCCCTGAGAAGCCTGTTCCAAAGCTTGTCAACCCTTTTTTGTGAAGAAATTTTTCCTAATATCCAATCTAAACTTCCCCTGGTGAAACTTGAGGCCATTTCCTCTTGTCCTATGACTTGTTACTTGGGGAAGAGACAAACATGCACCTCGTTTCAATGTCCTTTCAGGTAGTTGTAGAGAATGATAAGGTCTCCTCTCAGTCTCCTTTTCTTCAGGCTAAACAACCTCAGTTCCGTCAGCTGCTCCTCATAAGACTTGTGCTCTAGACCCTTCACCAGCTTTGTTGCCCTTCCTTGGACACGCTCCAGCACCTCAATATCTTTCCTGTAGTAAGGGACCGAAAACTGAACACAGTGTTAGAGGTGCAGCCTCACCACTTCTGAGTACAGGGGGACAACCGCTTCCCTAGTCCTGCTGGCCACGCTATTTCTGATACAAGCCAGGATGCTATTGGCCTTCTTGTCCACCTGGGCACACTGCTGGCTCATATTCAGCTGGCTGTCGACAAACACCCCAAGGTCCTTTTCCACCCGGTAGCTTTTGAGCCACTCTTCCCCAGGCCTGTAGCATTGTGTGAGGTTATTGTGACCCAAGTACAGGACCCAGCAGTTGGCCTTGTTGAACCTCATACAATTGGCCTCGGCCCATTGATCCAGCCTGTCCCAATCCCTCTATAGAACCTTCCTACCCTTAAGCACATCAACACTCTCATCCAGCTTGGTGTCATCTGCAAAATTCCTGAGGGTGTCCTTGGTCCCTCATCCAGATCATTGACAAAGATGCTAAACAGAACTGGTCCCAGTACTGAGCCCTGGGGAACACCACTTGTGACCGACTGCCAACTGGATTAACTCCATTCACCACAACTCTTTGGTCCCAGCCATCCAGCCAGTTTTTTACCCAGCAAAGAGTACGCCCGTTCAATCCATGAGCAGCCAGTTTCTCCAGGAGAATGCTGTGAGAAACAGCATCAAAGGCTTTACTAAAGTCTAGGTAGACAACATCCACAGCCTTTCCCTCATACACTTGTGAGTCACCTTGTCATAGAAGGACATCAGGTCAGTCAAGCAGGATCTGCCTTTCATAAACCCATGCTGACCGGGCCTCATCACCTAGTTGTCCTATACATGCTGTGTGGCAGTGCTGAGGATGATCTGCCCCATAACTTTCCCTGGCACCAAGGTCAGACTGACAGGCCTGTATTTCTCCAGATCCTCCTTCCAGCCCTTCTTGTAGATGGGTGTCACATTTGCTAACCTCCAGTCAACTGGTACCTCCCCAGTTAGCCAAGACGGCTGAGAAATGGTTGAAAGTGTCTTGGTGAGCACTTCCACCAAGTCCCTCAGTACCCTTGAGTGGATCCCATCCAGCCCCATAGACTTGTGTGTGTAGCACTGTCACTAAACATTTCCCTTTGGGATTATGCGGGCTTCATTCTGCTCCCCATCCCTGCATTCCAGCTCAGGGGGCTGGGTACTGGAGAAAAACTGGTCTTACTATTAAAGACTGAGGTAAAGAAGGCATTAAGTACCTCAGCCTTTTCCACATCCTTTGTCACTATGCTTCCACCCGCATCTGATAAAGGATGGAGATTCTCCTTAGCCCTCCTTTTGTTGCTAAGAGATTTATAGAAACATTTTTTATTGTCTTTTATGGCAGTAGCCAGATTAAGTTCTAGGTGGGCTTTGGCCCTTCTAATTTTCTCCCTGTGTAACCTCACAACATCCTTGCAATCCTCTCAAGTTGCCTGCCCCTTCTTTCAAAGGTCATAAATTCTCCTTTTTTTTTCCCCCTGATTTCCTCTCTGTTCAGCCAGGCTGGTCTTCCCCACTGGCTCGCCTTTTGGCACACGGGGATGGCCTGCTTCTGCACCTTGAAGATTTCATTCTCGAAGGATATCCAGATTTTCAGCACTCCTTTGCCTTTCAGGACTGCCTCTCAAGGGACACTGTCAATCAGCCCCTAAACAGGTCAAAGTCTGCCCTCCAGAAGTCCAAGGTAGCAGTTCTGCTGACCCCCCTCCTTACTTCTCTGACAATGGAAAACTCTGTCATTTCATGATCACTGTGCCCAAGATGGCCTGCAACCATCACATCACCCATGAGTCCTCTGTTCGCAAATGACAGGTCCGGCGAGGTGCCTTCCCTAGTTGGCTCACTCAGCAGCTGTGTCAGGAATTTATCTTCCACACACTCCCAGAACCTCCTAGACTGTTTCCTCTTTGTTGTATTGTATTTCCAGCAGACATCTGGTAAGTTCAAGTCCCCCGTGAGAACAGGGGCTAGTGATTGTGAGACTTCTCCCAGCTACTTATAGAATATTTTGACTGCCTCCTCATCCTGGTTGGGTGGTCTATAACAGACTCCCACCATGATACCTGCCTTGTGGGCCTTCCCCCTGATTCTTACCCGTAAACACTCAACCCTATTGTCACCATCATCAAGCTTTAGACAGTCAAAACACTCCCTAGCATACAGGGTTACCCCACTGCCTCTCCTTCCTTGCCTATCCCTTCTGAAGAGTTTATAGCCATACATTGCAGCACTCCAGTTGTGCGATTAATCCTACCATGTTTCTGCCATGGCAACTACATCACAGTTTTCCTGCTGCACAATGGCTTCCAGCTCCTCCTGTTTGTTGCCCATGCTCTGGGCATTGGTGTACATGCACATCAGTTGGTCTATTGGTCCCACCACCTCTTTGCAGGGAGAAGACTTAATTTTTACGCGACCATTCTCATGTGCTTCCGTGGTTTCTAACACATCAATAACCCTTGCGTCTTTGCTGCCACATGGATCTCCATTGCTTACTTCCTCTGAGACAGCAGATCAAGGATCTCACTAGTACACTGTCCCTCAAACTTCAGTGTGCTGCTCCAGGCTTCTCTCTAGAGAGCCTGATTTTATTCCTTTGCCCCTTCAAATCTAGTTTGAAGCTCTTTCAATGAGCCCTACTAACTCCTGTGCAAAGATCCTTTTCCCCCTTTGAAACAGGTGTACCTCATCTGTCACCAGCAGGCCTGGTGTTGTGTAGACAGACCCATGATCAAAAAACCCCAAATTCTGCCAGTGACGCCAGGCTCGGAGCCAGGTATCGATCTGCTGGCTCTTTCCTCACCATTCCCTGCAACTAGAAGAATAGAGAAGAACACTACTTGTGCTCCTGATCACTTAACCAGTTGTTCCAAGGCCTTGAAGTCTCTCTTGATTGCCCTCGTACTTCTTGCAACTTCATCACTGCCTACCTGAAAAATCAATAACAGGCAATAATCTGAGGGCTGTACGAGGGTAAGAAGCTTTCTCTTCACATCTTTAACCCAGGCTCCAGGGAGACAGCAGACTTCCCTAAGAAGTGGGTCCAGTCTGCATATTAGTCCTTTTGTTCCCCCCAGGATAGAGTCTCCTATGACAATGACTCATCTTTTTTTTCTTTATGGAAGCATTTTGACACAGCGTGTAGTCTGACTTAACTTCAGCGATACCTTCAAACTAGATGAACCATCAACCTTATTATTATTTGGTTCCACTTGCGGAGCCTTGTACCTATTATGCAATGGTACCTGGGAGGGCGGGATAGTCACAGAGGAGACATGCATGCTGAGCCAGGCAGGAACTTGTCAGCATTTCCTTCTATCCCTGAAGTCACCATGTTCAGCCAGGTGGAGAGAGGATAGGGAATCCTCCATATCATGACTCCCATCTGCCTGTCAGGCCCATCCCAGGGAAGGTAGGGTGCGATTTCAGTAGTCTATCTCTCTTTGGACTGCCTTGGTACTCCTCAATCCCCTCACCTCCCAGAGATCTGTTGCTGAGTGAAGGAGCTCCCCTTCCTGGGCGCACCTCCCACAGATGTGCTCACCTCTGCCGTCTGGTCCTGGAGTAGAGCAGGGCCTACACTGCAGCCTGGCACCTGTGTGGCAGCGTGTTCCCACCAGAGCTCTGTGTGGGAAGCTGCATCTGTGGTCAGTTTAGGCTGATGGCTAGGAAAAAACAGTGTCCCTACCCCTACTTTTGTGAATAGTTCAGCACAGTACAAAATAAAATGGTGAAAAGCTGAGAACAGTGCACCCCTGATCTCTCACATGGGACTTACAGCAGGGCATATGTATCTTCTCAGATGAAGAGATAAATCAAAATCACAAATTCTTAAAGCTTCAGGAAGAAACCTCATCTGTTGAGGGAAACTTTCCCCCATCTTAATCTGCATAGAAATGTATGTGTTCTTTTTCAAAACACACACATAGAATTATAGATATATATTGCTCATATAGATATATATACACATTTTTCTCAAACCAAACCTTTTTTTCAGAACATAAAATTTACATGAATACTTCTATAGAATCAAAATATGTAAACACTTTTGGATTTGTTTTATCTAAAACAAAAATCCAACAGAAAACCAAAATAATGCTAACAAACTTTTATATTTTTAACTGTCAATAAATAAAAAAGTAATGAACGGAGTTCTTGGGGCGATTGTGGGAGAAGTGGAATTCTGAACATATTAGTACTGAACAAGCCAAAAATTTAATAATTTTGAAACATTTTTCATATTCAGATCTTTCAGAAGGTACATGTTCACAGGGTAAGTTTACATTTTTTGCAAAACAATGCTTAAAAATTTCCATATGCCACTGGAAATTTTTCAGCCAGCTACATATTTCTTGAATATAAGCTAATACCAGTATATACATATTTTATTAATCCAGGGCTTCATTCTGTCTCTGTCATGTAAACTGGCCAAATTTGGCCTGTCTCTTTGCTGATTACTTTTGAAGTGATTTCCTATCTTCTTTTTTTTCAGAATATGTGAATTTCTGGGAAGTCAATATTTATCTACTTTTAATTGTCCAAATTTTAAAAATTAATCAAGAATGCATTTTAAAATACTCCTTACTACAGCTTCAGAAGTTGAAATCCTCCCATAAAGACTGGCTGTGTAGTTTTTCATCTTACAGTTAAACATAAATATCTGCTTTGATTTATTTGGCATATTTTATTAGTTTAATGACTTGTAAATACACATAAGAAATATCGTTTAAGAAAAAGAAAAAAGCTACTTGATACTTTATGTTATGAATTTAGCAGCTGCCTATTGAAATTGTCAACTTCATTTCAAAACACTATTTTCTGTGATCAGGAGTGAAAGATGCATGATTTTGCTATAAAATTCACCCTCCATGAAGAATAGATTCACACAGACCAAAAACTATGAACAATTGGATCACTGTCAGATGTCTATTTTCTTTATGGTTTCTTTACAATTCTATATCTGTTATTCTTAACAGCTATTTTAAACAAAAGTTTGATATTTTCTTTTCCCAGCCATTTCAATGGAAATTTGTAGAACACAGAGATATAAATTTTCTTTTAGATCTGAGAAGAAAAATCAATTAGGTCTTTTTTTAGTTTAATTGAATAGTTTTGCTGCCAAGAGTAGCTTTTTATGAAGTGTCCCACAGTAAAATTGGATTATTTTTCTTTTTAAACCTTCCAAATTCTTCTCTATTCCTGCTCATTGTTAACACTTTCCTATAGGTTTCTAATATTAATTTTAAATTGCAGTTGGCACTGAGGCCTTTTAAAAATTGTACACATTATAAACACATAAGGAAATGCAACTTGCTAAAAGTACAGTGATTTAAGGTGATAATTTCCTAAAAGTGATTATAATATATAAAGTGATGACAAAGGCTAGGATGAGGTACTCCTCTGCTTTTCTGGTCACATAGCTTAGCCAGAACAGGACTGGCCATTTAACTTCTCAAGTATCGTAAAGTGTTTTATGTATTTAAATACATAGACAAGGACCAAATAGCTGCTTTTGTAAGATTTAACCTTAGAAAACACTGAAAATGTCTCACATAATAGGAAAATATTAGGACCATTTATTTTAAATAAAAGATTGCTCAGAAATGAATTAATTCTGACAAATATAAAGAAAGCTGGAAAGTCTAATTCAGTGAAAAAAAAAGGTTCTGCCAGGCTACAGTGAACATCAATGTCAGTCTATTTAATTTTCCATCATATTGCATTGATAAAAGATTTTGTTTTGTTTCAGAATATTTTTATAAGAAAATATAGAATATTGCATTGATAAAAGACCTTAAGTAACTTTTTTTTTCTGTTTCTCCTGTATGACAGCAATAAGTAACTGAAAATTAGGTTTCAAAGTCAGAATTTTACTATTTTTGTTTGAAGATCTCACAAGAAATAAAATGACAAATGAATAGGAAAAATATTTTTTCTAACTTCACAATTCATACTGCATTTTTAAAATATATTACTCCAGTAATGTAATGATTTTATGGAATATATATGTTAAATACTTTTCCACTGTAATTAAAAAATATGAGAATTTCATGATATGTTTTTTCATCCTTTTTCCTCTACCCAAACCAAAAGAATAAGGCACAGTTAATAAGCTCCTGTCCATGTTTCAGTCTTCTTTAAACATACCAGTTTGGGATATTTTCTCACAGATTTGGAGAAGTTAGGATACTAAAAAAAAAATGGGTTCATGGTAAAAAATGGAAAATGTGTATTTCCATTTCTATTTCATGAAAGTGAAAATTTATGATGATTAATGTCTAGAGGAAAATAATTTTTAAAAGGACTGTTGTGGAGATATAAATATATAGAATTCCTTACTCCAAACCCAAGTATTTTAAATTAAAATAAATATAATGATAGAAGGAACAGTTTGGTCTAATGACTGTGTCATGGTTTAACCCCAACCTGCAATTAAGCACCACACTGCCGCTTGCTCACTCCCCCCCTGCCAGTAGGGTGGGAGAAAGAATCAGAAAAAAACCCGAAAACTCATGGGTTGAGATAAAGACAGTTTAATAGTACAGAAAAGGGTGGTAAAGTAATAACACTAATAGAATATACAAACCAAGTGATGAACAATACAATTCTTCACCATCTATTGATGACCAACCCCCAGCCATGGTGCCCCCCAGATAACTGACCTCAGCTATATATACTGGGCATGATGTCGTATGGTATGGAAAACCCCTTCAGCTCATTTGGGTCAGATGTCCTTGCTGTGTCCCCTCCCAGCTTTTTGTGCACTCCCAGCCTCTGCTGGCAGGACAACATGAAGTTGAAAAGTCCTTGACGTAGTATAAACACTGCTTAGAAACAACTAAAACATCTGTGTGTTATCAACGTTATTATCCTAAATCCAAAACACAGCACTATACCAGCTGCTAGGAAGAAAATTAACTTTATTCCAGCTGAAACCAGGACAGACTGTTACAATTTTTAAATTGTGAATATATTTTATAGCTAAAATAACTAAGAAATTAATTTGTGAATTTTGTGTTAAAAGATTTTAAAAAATCGTTGAAATACTACATTTCTTAGGGGGAAAAAGTGCAGTTATGACAATGAGTATACTTTGCCAAAAAGTACCATGTGAAAAATCTAATTTAATGTCCAATAACCTAATCCGGTTTCTTCATCAAGCCTATAACAATTGTTCCAAGTGAAGCATTTTTGAAAATACATTGTTTCAAATAAAAGGCTTCAATATACACTTTAATACAGTTAAATGCAGATCATATATAGAAACAAAGAATGTACAAACCACTTAGGAGATAAAAGTCAGTACTCTCAAATGAAATGATCCTGAAAAGGACCTAGAGACCAAGCTGAATGCAAACTCTGAATGCTGATATGAGTGACTCATAATAAAGAACATTTCTTTTACTAACACTACTAAAGAGGAATAACTCAATCTTTGCAAGAATATGAAAGACAATATCGAATAGAAATGGAGATAAATTCCTCATATGCTTTAAGATACATCATTGCTAGAATCATTGCCTGATTCAGTAGTCACGTAAAAAAAAAATAAAGGTTTGATCCTACCTATTTGATAATTTTAGAAATGTACTAGAATAGAATTCTACTGGAAATGGACATGCAGCTTTCCCTCTCAGTGTATCCCTGTGATGTTTTTTTTAAATCAATAAAAATTAAAATTTTGAGGTTTGTAAGTTAGAGAGGATATTCTTACATTATTTTTGAGACATGCTTTAAATACCTGAATTATGAGTTTCAGTCAACAAGAGCTGTACTTAGAAATGAGAACAACTTGGTCCCAACTATCTCTGTAGGCTCTCTTGATGACAAAGCAATTCACATTCAAATTCAGGAGGTATTGCAAACTGTATCTGTATTGTTAAATTAAGCAGTACTCAAGCATTTCACTGGAAAGTTGAAGAAGAACACAGAGAAGATATGAATGATACCTGTGAACTCCCAGGCATTGTTTTTTTCTCCAAGACTAATTTTATAACAAAACAGAAGCAGCAGCAACTCACCCAGGACCACAGTGTTTCACATTTTTTTATTGGCCTTTGTCAGGGAAAATGTAAAAGTTGTTGTTTAGTCAGGCAGAGGACTTACATGTGTGTGTATACCCTAGGAATATTTCTGCTACAGAGGTGGTGGTGGGTAGCAGGGAAGGAGGTCAGAATGAGCAAGGTCTTTCAGGAAGAATTGATTTGACTAGGGGGGAATGTTAAACAAAGCGTTACACAAGACATTAGGCATTTTGTGACATTTCCTATCTGTTTAAATTACAGAGATGAAGAAAGGAGATGGCAGAGAATCAGGAGAAGGAACAGAGACCTATAAGCACTTTGAAAGTTTCAACTGAGAGACCTGTTACTAAAAGACAAAAGGTTATAATCCATGTCTAGAAACAGGCTGTCTGTGTGAAGCTCTTAAGAGAGCCCAGACAGAGCAAGAGGTATCTAGGGAATTGGCAAAGACTCTGTCTCTGAGAAGTTTAGAGGGAGAGAAGTCAGTTTGGGATTTTGTTTGTTTGTTTGTGGCTTTTTAAAAAATCATTACTGGAACTCTGAAAAGCCTTTTTAGGTTTCTGCTACCATATCCATAAGGACTGAGCTGCAACTAACCCTAATCCAGATAAGAACCGACATCCCCATGTTTGCATCCTCATAGCTGCAAGGACAGCCTGGCAAAAAGGAATACAAGAACCAATTGTGCTGTGATTCATCACTTTGAAATTGCTCACCAGTGTCTTTGCACAAGTAATTCAAATTACAGCAAATGTTCTTACTCCATTAGGGGGTTTACAATAGGCAAAGAAGACTAGAGGTCTAAGAAATATTGCTGTCACTAATCATGGGTCAATGATCTTCTTATCACTTCCGTCTGCCACCATTGTCCTCCTATCATAGATCTGAAGACCCAAAACCAGTTACCCACTGACTACTGAGAGTCAGAGATAGCAAAGCTCAAGAGAACAATGGCAACTCCCATCTTCATAAGTAAGAGTTCATAGAAGCGGTGCCCAGGGAGAGGGCTTTCTTGTACTTGATGTTCAGCACCAGCTCCCATGGGATGACACATTTATAGTGCGATGTCTTCCCACCAGAAAAATACAGTTTCAATCATGGTGCTGAGCATCAGTCTGGTAGCGTCAAGCTGGGGAAATGGAATGAACCTCACATTGCCTGAGAAGTGTCACAGCGTGGACATGAGCAGAAATGGTAGGACCCCCACAAGCCTGAGCATCCTAAGATGCAGTGCAGGAGGACAAATGTGATAGACATGGTGACTGGAAAGTGACCAGTACTACAGTCTGAAGTTGTGTGGAGCTGAAGCCCTTTATAAAGCAACTACAGCCACAAATATATGCCCTTCATAGGACAGATGAGAGGAGCATGATGTGTCTACAGTGCCTGAGGTACATAGCTGAGAAGATGAAAAGGCTTGTAGGAAGTTTTCTTTGATAAGGCCAGGACTTGCAGCTGGGACACTCAACTTATTCTGGGCAACAGCAACTATAGTAACCCAGACTAGAGAGAGTTCAGTAGCCTTCAGCTTCAGTAAATGATCCCACATGCATTTACATTATTGTTACAGAAGTCACCTACTGTCTCTCATCATAATTATTAAGAAGTTAGTGCTCTTGTAAGACATTTTATTACAGAAATCAAATACTCCTTCAGATTAAATTAATGAAGATTCAAACTAGGTGATTACAAGATCCTTTCTGGCATAATGTTAATTTTTTCCCATTTTAAACCCTGGCAAATATGGACAATTTTTAATCAGAAATGCTAATACAAATTTTGCAGACATAACGAACTCAAGAGTTTTTTTCAACTTCCAACAACTATTTATCACTGCGCATTGCAAATGACATTATACACACTTAGTTCAGTACTTGACCTAGTCTAGTCAAATTTGAATATGTTTTCCCCTCAACCTTTTGAAATGCATGAATACAGGTTGACTTGAATTTTAATCCATAATTTTGGAATTTGTTCATGTTGCTAAGAAACATGCAAATAAATGCCAGTTTCTTGCTCAAATACTTTATCAGCAGCAATAAATAAAGTAATGCTTCAAGCTTTATTTGAAGGTATTATTTGAATGCACATGGTATACATTCACTTTCTTTTTTCCAAATTTATAGTGGCATAAATCCTATATCAAATATAAAGCTTTCTTCAGGGCTCGAAGTCCAGCACCCATTTAAGTTAATGGGAAAGGCTCTCTTGACTTAATTAATATCTAATTAGGCAAAAAATAAATTGTTGAGGTTAAGTCTTCCATTGTATGCCTATATAAATTGAAGTGTCTGACCATTTCCACAACAGAATTAAGAACAAGCAACATCATCTGCATGGAAGGGGAACCGAGGTCAGGTACTGTTCACCATCCTACTATACATACAGAAGTCCATCTCAGCATCAGAGTAACATGCAGCTATAAATGCCTGTGTGCCTATATATGGATATACATATGTATATACACACCAGTTAAACCTATTCAAGAAATTGATTTAATTCAGAGTTTTTTGTGAGGCAATTCAAAACTATAACCCTAGGAACTTTTCAACTAAACTATTTGACAGAAAGGCTCCAAACTCTCAGTTTTATTATGAAACCTTCATAAGGGAGAAGAAGACATTGATATGGATATGGTAAGAAAATGGAATTAGGGGTTTTTTTAACATTAACAAAATAAAAAGAAAGATCTGTCTTAAAGAACCTTTCTTTTGCTTTAAAAATATCAGTTCTTTGTAAGTTGTTCCTACTTAGCCCATGACGTGGTTCTCCTTGTAGTTACAAAGGTATTTTTCATTTGTTAAAGCCAACCAACAGAGAAAGCATTCCTACAGGAAATTCTTATAAGCTGTCATGGTTTGGCTCAGAGGGCAACTTGAGCACCATGTAGCTGCTTAGCCCACCCTTCCCCCCCAGCGCTGAGAAGGAGGGAAGCAAAAGACCCAGGAACTTGAGATAAGGAAGGATGATCTATTCCTTTAAGTCACAAGCAAAAGACACACTTGTTAGGGGAAGAAAAAAGAACATATATTTAATCCAGACACTAATAACAACAACACTTAACAGAGTAGGACCGTGAGAAGCATTACCACATCTTGAAAACACCCTCCCCCATCCCTCCCTTCTTCCTGGGCTCAGCTTTCTTCCTGACATCTCTACCTACTCCCCCACAGTGACGCAGAGGGCAGGGAATGGGGCGTGCAGTTAGTCCTGCTGCTTCTTCCACCTCAGGGTGGGGAGGAAGTCTGGCATTCTTCGCCTGTTCCAGCACAGTACCCCTCTCACAGGAAACTGTCTTCTACAAACGAGCTCCAACATGAGTCACTCCCACAGGCGTGTGGGTCACCCCTGTGTGTTACAATCTACCCAGCACCGAACTACAACAGTGGGGGCTTCTTCCCATAGGGTCCCAGCCTTCTTTGGATGCAGTCACCTGGCATGGCATGCGGCCCCCCACAGGCCGCAAATTGGTATCTACTCCACCAGTGACCTCTATGGCTTACCACTGGAGTCTCTGCTCCAGCGCACCTCCCCCCTTCTTCTTTCTTCCACTAACCTCGGTGTTGGCACAGATGTTCTCCTCGCAACTTCCCCTCACAACTTCTTGCAACTCTCCCAACTCCTCCCAGGTTGCCTTCTTAAATACATTATCACAGAGGCGCAGCTAATTGGCCCAGCCTTGACACAAAAGCAGGTCCGACTTGGAGCCAGGGAAGCTTCAAGAAGCTTCTCACTGGATGCCACTGCTGTAGCCCCCTCCCCTACCACCAAAAGACCCCGTCACTGACCCAAACCAAGACAGAACCTTAGGATCAACAAGCGTTCAAGAATAGGTAAACTTGAATAAGCAGAGCTCATTAATTTAAATGAAACCATTTTTTAATTATTCTAAATGAGGACTCTCAGATCAGCTGGACAGTTGTGTGACTCCTCCTTCCAGCCGCTGAAATAAAATTGAATATTTGAATCCAGAGGGATAAAAACTGAGGTCCCTTAAATTTAGTAGTATGTTCAGATGTACTTATTCTGCCTTTATAACACTGGAGTGTATAATAACTCATACCCTCTCAGGACTGAAAAAGACGGAAACTTCTGATACCAATTCATAAATGTACTACATAACCACGTTTCTTCTCTCTACTATTTTGGGGTCTTAAGTTTGCTGTTCTGTTTAATTTCTGCTTCTGTTTTTCCCATGTTGGGAAAAATAATTTCTTTTACAGAGTATGTCTTTAATTTCCTTCATAATTTTAAAATCTGTTGTGACATGAGGAAAATATTTCAATACATAATGATGAATTTGTCATTAGTTTTGCTGAACAGAGTTTTCTCATTTTAATGTAAAGTAGGAGATTATCTCTGGCTTGTAAAAGTCAACAGTAAATAAAGAATTCATTGTCTAAATCCTGGAGGTAGTACAGGAGCCAAAGACCAAATTATCCTGAAACTCTTATTAAGTAATTGGGTAAGACCTTTTCACTTAGACAATTTTCTTTCAGCTTTGTTTTCTTTCAAATTGATATTAACTACTGTAGTTAAAACTACTTGTTTTTATTCTAATGGTCTCATCTTTAGAAGCTGTTCATTTGCTTTTCTGTGTTTATTTTTGCTTATAATTTAACTGTTATGATAAGAAATAAAATAAATCCTATAAAAAGTTTAATCAAAGTAAAAGCCATATAATAAATTCATTTCAACCATTACAGAAAAATGACATTATGATATTTTCCTTTCTTTTATAATATCTCCAGAATCAAGTTAAATGAACAAAAGGTCATTAGAAAAATCCTGTTCATTTTAATAGATCTTTGACAACTTTTCCAGTTATTTGTTAGAATGAAGACATTTTCAAACAATACAAGATTACTTTGTTTATTTTGCAGTGTCCCTTTCTTCACAGTTGGAACAAATTTGTCTTTAAATAAATTGAATTTATAGACTAGAAAGTATAATATTATCAGTTAGTTGTAAGAAAAATACAAGATTAAATATGTACACATTGCAAATGTTTAGGCTTTATAGCACAACTTAAATCCTGATTTTTAATTATCATTGGCCACTTAACAGCAGTACATACCACAAACTGCTCTTGCTAAACTGCTAAGTGTTAATTAGTGTGGCCTCCGAAACACGGATTCTTAATACGAAAAAAAAGTCATGACTGGATATAACAAAGGATTAAAGAATAAAGATTTGAGGACTATTGCATATAAGAGATGGAATGTATGAATACCAAATTTGAATGACATCTACAGAAATTATGAGATGTTGAGATATAAACTTTACCAAAAAAAATAGAAAACAGAAGGTATTTTAGCATTTGTGAAGTAAAGCAGTTTCTTATCTTTTAGTGTTGCAGTAACAAGTATTGCAATAGAGTAAATGAGCCATGCCTCTTAAATCTGTACCAGGTAATAAGACTTTTTGAGATCAGCAGAGTGACGAACCCAGACATTGTTTGACATTAAGAATTTTTGGTGTCTAATCTATTTTATATTGTTAATGAACTTAAAATAGAGGAAAAAAGTTTTCATATTTTTCTGGATTCTGTCTTCTAGAATGGTACAATCACAGAATAATGGGCCTAAATGGGCTAAAGAGGCCTAAATAATAGGCCTAAATGGGCCTAAAGGGGTCTTCCAGGAGTTATCTGGTCCAGTCACCAGTCAGATTTTGATAATCTTGAAAACCAGTGATTTCATAATCTCTCTAGACAACTCATTCCAGACATCCTCATGGTGACCAGGTTTTTACTTATTTTTAATTTAAATTTCTAGTAAAAGTCTGAATTAATCTTCTATCTTCCCATTAGGTAACCTGAACAGAGCAATTAGGGCCTCCCTACCCTTCATCTTCACTTGAGAATGAACAAACTCAATTATTTTAACCTCTCCACATATGTCATGTGCTCCAGCCCTCTGACAATCTTAAGGGTCTTCCAAATGATTTGTTCCATATGTCCCTGTCTTTCTGGACACAGGACACAGTGCTGTGTTGGCACCCTGCTTGCACTGTTACATGAGTTTCGTCCATCTCAGCTGCAAGACTTCACCTTTTCTTTGTGCAGCTCCCTGTGGTTTTCATCAGCCCATTTCTCCAGCTTCTTGAATATGCTCTGAACAGAAGTCCTCCTCCTTTATTTGGCATAGTTCACACACTTGCTGAGTGGATACTATGTCCCATCATCTAGGTCATTAATAAGGATATTAAACAGTATTGCCTCCTATATTAATACCTGAAGGACACTGCTTGTCACAAACTGCCAGTTGGACTTTGTACCACTGATCTAACCCTTTAAATCTGATGGTTCAGACACGTTTCCACCCACCTTATTGTTCACTTATCCAGTACCTCTAGTTTGCATATAAGAATATCATAGGAGACCTTGTTGACGGTCTTGTTAAAATCAAGACATTTAACACCCACTGCTCTGTCCCTGTCCACAGAACTAGTCATCTCACTAAAACAGGCAACTGGATTGGCCAGACACAATTTGCCTTTGATAAATCCAGCTGGCTGTACTCAGTCACCTTCTTGTCCTTCCTGTGCCTGAAGATAACACTGAAAAAAAATGTAGCCAGTTAAGAGATGTTAAGTAGTAGCAATTATGATCAAAGACACACATTTCTTTCACACTAATGGTGACATACAAATTAAAAATAATAATTTTCACCTTTTTGCAGTAGAGAGAAGCAAATGATTTATCATATATTTAACATTCAGCATGCAGAATTCATGATGGATATTGAGGTTCAGAAAGTCAAATAATCCAATCAGCAACTAAATTCTCAATCTACAATTAAATGCTAATTAATTAATCACTCTTAATTAGGATTTGGTCACAAGTCCTCATCTATTTTTGACAATACAAATTTGACAAATTGTAACAAAATCAGCCTTTTTAATATCTTTCTAGAAAGTGCTGCACTGTTTCTTTTTCATACCTTAAAGAAAGCATAAATTCGTTTAGTGTGTTGTTTTGGGTTTTTTTTAGAAACCATGCCTTGTAAGTTTTTGATGAATAATCTCTCTAATACATAATTTTTAATGGAAACATGCCACATATAATCAGTATCTGTATGTGTCCACTTATTTTATCCTATGATAGAACATATAGGTACTGGCAATGGAGCATGGACAGCCTTTGGATAACATCCAAGAGGCACAGATGTATTGCAACAGCACAAGCTTATTCATAAAAATAGGAAAGGAAAGAAAAGCATATGATAATATTTTGGCTGCAAAGATTTTGCAGGCATCATGGAAACAACTGTGCATCTTATACATATCATTAAGCCTTGGCTATTACATTAATCAGACTATTCTCAAACAATTAAAGTGTATTTTGAGTGTAATAGTCAACTTTATTACAGAAAAACATAGGCTTCCTAAAACACATAAACAAGCATGGTCTATATTATTAGAATATCAGATTCTGTCTAGAATAGTCTTCTTGTGTGGTGTGCTGTCCACAGCTATACTGTTTTACACTGAATCCTTTCAAATTGTGAACTAAAGAGAGCTTGACTTGGTCACCACATAGAATGCTTTGAAAGAAAACACTGCAGTATTCTGAGGGTTGCTTTGCAGGTGCTGCTTTTCTTTCTGGGCTTCATTATCTTTATTTGAGGATTTACAAATCAGCAGCCTAAAGCTACTTCAAAAATATTTAAATTATCACTCTGCATATAACCGGGAAACTCTTGTTCTTTGCTAGCTGTTCCAGCACAGGCTGAGAACTCTGGACCATCCTGCTTCCAGCACACTGAACATCTGTCTTCTGAGGGTAACCCACGCCTCCCTCAGCCCTTCCTCCCATCTCTGCTGAATCATCAGTCTTGACACGGCAACATTATCAAATTTACCTGATATTTTCCATGAGAATATTTCTGTTTACTGAGTATGATGGAATCACAGGTAAGTGTTAAGCATTATATTTTCTATGTTAACATTATAACATTACACATTCTATAACCTGTTCCTGAGTATGGCACTGTTAGCTTTTGCTTCAGAATACTCTGGTGAAGTCTTAGAGCAGCTGTATCTGTTACAGCTGTTTTTACAAATGCCCACTTTTGATGATCAAAATGAGAAAAAATATTGGAAATGTGTTGTGACCTTACATCAACAGTAACTAATAACTGTCAAAACAGCTACATTTTTGTGAGTGTGAGAGGAAGGAATAAACAGAAGAAATAATCATTAAATTGTGAAGACACATACTACAGAAGGTTTTTGGCAGAATGAATCTTTCTTTCTAAACAACTTCTCCTTTATTTCCTTTCCTATTTAAAATTTTTTTAAACACATTGATGAGAATAATTAATGGTACCAACTGAAAAAGACTGCTAGGAGTTTGGCATTTTTTTGGCCAGAAAAGCAGATATTTTAAGAATTTGCTGTCTGTAGAAGAAAACTAAACCTGCTAATCTCTGCTGTACCCTACTTTATCACCTCATGCATCACTTGCATTCTCATCTTCTACCCAGAATTTATTTCCATTCTTGAAACTGAATCTTCCCTTTCCAAGGAAAAGCTGGTCATGATCTATGGCTTCTGTCATGGTTTAACCCCAGCTGGCAAGTAACCACAGCTGCCTGCTCACTCCCCCCCACAGAGGGATGTGGGGGAAGACAATTGTAAGGGTAAATGTGAGAAAACTTGTGGGTTGAGATAAGAAGAGTTTAGTAATTTAATAATAACAATAACAATAACAATAACAACAACAACAACAACAATAATAATAATAATGTAATGAAAAGAAAAATAACAAAGAGAGAAACCAAGAAAGACAAGTGATGCACACAAAACCAATCAATTGATGCCCAGCCAGTCCCTGAGTAGCAGTCCCCCTGCCAACCTTCCCCTTAGTTTTATTGCCAAGCATGATGTCATATGATATGGAATATCTCTTTGGTCAGTTGGATCAGCTGTCCTGGCTGTGTCCCCTCCCAACTTCTTGTGCACCCCCAGCCCACTCACCAGTGGGGAGGTGTGTGAAGCAGAAAAGGCCTTGGCTCTGTGTAAACACCGCTCAGCAATAACTAAAACACCCCTGTGTTATCAGCACAGCTTTCAGCACAAATATAAAACATAGCCCTGTACTAGCTACTATGAAGAAAATTAACTCTACCCCAGCCAAAACCAGCACAGCTTCTCTGATTTTTCTCCAGTAATCAGAAAGGCCTGAATTGATTTCCTCCTGCTGTACTTTTCTTATGTCACACATAGGCTGTTTTCACCCACAACAGTAAGAAAACAAAGAAAAGCTTTTTGGGATGTACAAATAGTTGCAGGAAGCCATGTGGGAGCAAATAGTAATGTACAAATCAGTTAAAGATGGCATTGTCTACCAAAGGTGTGTTTCAGACAAGCAATTTCTACTGGAGAGGTAGAAGTGTACTCTATTGCTGATGGATTTTTTTTCTGAAAATAAAAAGATATGGTGGGGGAGGGGAAAGTGTAAAAACAAAGTCAAGAAGATGAAAGAGTGAATGACTAATCTCAGTTCACTAAAAATAAAAGTCTTGTGTGAATTAAAACAAACCATCAAATAAGTTAGATGACAAAGGTATCTATCAATGCTGTCAGGTTAAAGATAGGTAAGACAGGAAGAAAAATCATTCCATTGTTGTAAGTGTGATTTCTTCCACACTGTGCTTTCCCTGAAATAAGGTATTTCCATTTTGGTAATTTACATTTGCCTTACTGCAATAAAATGTATATTATGAAAGCACCTGTTATTTTGGATATCCCTACTGACATTGTTACTTGTCCATTTGAAAACAAATAAATAAATAATACTCTCTGAAAGCTCTACTATGATCACACTTTAAAACATAAACTAAGGGTAGAAGAAAAAGAAACAGCCATTCCTCTTCTCATGAGATAGGAAACAAGAAATTATCTTCAAAGGTGACTCAGGATTCTGTGCTATAGTTTTTAACTGCAACATGAAGTAAAATTCATTGAGTATTTTAAGTGATAAAAGACAATCTCATGAAGTAATTCAGCATGTGGATAACTACTCCAGGTTATATATTGTTTCCTTTTGAAACTGTTAGAAGAAAATCAAGACAAAATGTTGAATATTTTTATAAGTTGGTCTCTATTGCTCTAGAATGTTAGAAGACTGTTTATCTTAAGTAAATCTAAGCTTCAGAAAGAAACTAATAGAAGTTTTAAGAGAGAAAGCAGAGTGAATTAATAAATTATATAAATTAAATTTATTTTTTAAAGAAAATGTACTGTAAGTGGTACAGTTGAAAAACAATTGGAACACAATGATATTCCTTTGTTAAGGATTTTTAAAAACAACTCAAAGACAAAAGAATAGCTCAGATCACAGTAAGTTTTCTATGTAGCAAATAAGAAAAAAAATAAAAGGTACTGAAAAGAAGATCTAAGATTATCCTCTGGCTGTGTGAGCTTGTGTAGACACCTTACTTCTTAGTTGAAAAGTGCTATTCTTGTATTCAGAATCTAATCCTGAGTTGAGGTGAAACTTGGTATCTTCAAAGTAAAAAATAAAACAAAACACAACAACAAAAACTTACCAAACAGACAATTTGGTAGTTCAAATACATCTGTATATATAGGGAATGTTTTTGAGCACTTTTTTGTTACCTGAACAAAGAGACAACCTTCCTGAAAGACCTCTAGTTTTTCTTCAGAGCTTAATCCAAAATATACCAGAACTATAACAACATTTTCATGTTTTAGAACAGTTAGAGGCAGAAATCACTAAGATATTCCACTAATGCCAGGGCATAAAATATAAAAGGAGGAAAATTAAGAGATAGCATAAAAGAATCCACCTTAATGTATCATATACTCATGTATTTTTTTTTCAAGATATCTGAATATTCCAAGGTATACCATCAGTGAGCTTTTCCAAACAAGAATGGAAACAGGCACATCTTCTCAGCCTGAAAGGAACAACAGCAAAATTTAAACCAATTCGAAAAAGAGGTAGATACTTAGACTTCTCAGAGAAAAGTCACATTTTACGAGGTTCTTTTGAAAAAACAGTTTAGGGACAGTTCTCAAAACAGCAGTTTAAAACTTAGTAACACAGAAGGAACTGAAAACTAGGTAGAACATCAAAGAAAAAAACAAAAACATACAAAAAGTATTTCAGTACATGTCCAAAATATCTTCTCTGCAGAGAGAATCACAAAAGCCTTGAAGAACTATGAGGAATTGCTCCTAATGAATTGGCTCCCAATGCAAAGAGGGAGAACACTCAGTTAAATAGTCAGGCAGTAATTCAAAAGTAACAGCAAGAAGACTTTTCCCCAGTCACCACATAGGTAAACTGGGGAGCTTATTATAGGATGTGAAAGCTAGAAGCATAAATAGGTTCAAAAAGGACAAGACAAATCTATTAAGGACTGTTCCATAAGTTTCTGTAAAGCCTATCAGCTTTGCCCTTTTCTATACTCTTTCATTAAAACCAGAAAATATGGACTTCTATTATTTTTATTTTGATTTTTCTGAGATGTATGTTGATGATAGAGTCTTGACACTGAGTCTTGTCAGGAATTGGAATGATTTGCAAAGAAAATAACCCAGAAACAAACCAATATATGCTGGCTCCTTTTCTTAAGTATCCACTACAGTGCATACCCAGAAACAGGATAATGAGGTACCTTGATCTTAACATTAATGTGGTATAGCTTTCCATATGTTATATCTCAACCAGTTATCTAAGATATTTTAAACTTCTGATCTGAGGAACGTAACTTTTTGTTAATATAACTTCTGAAAAAAGAAGTTAATTGAACACGGCCTACAATAGCAGACCAGACACTTGCTTGGGTTAAATAAAGTATAATTCTCCTGTTTTCCATAGAAATATGCCAATATAAAACAGAGAATACATAGTCTCTTGGAGAAGTAAGACTCCTGATAGCTTTGGGCGTCCTAAAATCATGATTCAGGAGAAGAAAACTGATATTTTTTCAAAGCTTTAAATGCCAGGGAGCAGCAAGAGCAGGGTTGCTGATGAGACCAGAACTGAAATTTGTCTCCTGGTCAGGGAGGAGCGGTGCAGGGCCGTGTCCCAGGTGGAGCTGCTCAGTTCAATGATGCAGGTCTCAGTGCCTTCATGACCCTGACATTAAATATCTAAAATTTCCACTATTTCATGTGAAACCAAGACATACTGCCATGCTGAACTAGCAGTTCTGAACCTGTAGTAGATTGGAAAATTGTTATTCAACTTCCTTAAACCTAATTTTTCAGGTCACTCAGCTATAGTTAGAGTATATATCCAATAACACATTCTGCATTCTGTAACACATGTGATCCTTTGGGATCTCGAACTGGAGGCAGAGGGAGGGTTGCTTTGGAACAGGATAAGAGGCCCCAAGTGGTGGGGCTCTCCCTCTGCACCACAGGGGACAAGATATCACAGCCCAGAATGGGGGCTCCTGGTTTTAAACACCATAGTACTAAATTTCTTGTGAGAAGTCTGTGAAGTTGTTTTGATTCTCTTGTCTCAAAAGAAGCAATCAGCATTTCGGCAAATTTCTTCAGCAGTATAACCTCTGATGTACAGCTTCCTGGAGCTAAATGAATTAGCACCATCCGCAGAGCTCTCCTACATTGTGGCTGGTCCCCTGGAATGCACCGTGCACACCCTGCCAGGCTTCTCTCCATAGTAAAAATGAAGCTAGTTCAGAAACCCATTCAACCGCTCACTTTAATTATATTTTAATTAATTCTTTTGAAAACTCCTGTGAGAAAAGGATCTGAACATTTTCAGCATTCAGTTTAAAGCTAAAATTAAGGCAATGAATCAGGCTGTGGGAAGTTGGAAGCTAATATTCTAAAAGTATTTGCCACAGAATTGGAAGCTGTGCACATTTATTTTGAATGTTGACATACAGTGCATGTTTTTTCCAAAAAAATTATGGCTTGTTTCTGTTTAGGATATGAATCTTGTCCCATTTTCTACTACAAGCAGAAAATGCCCCTACCCTTCAATGTTACTTAATAAACTTTACCAGAATTAGTCATCAGTATTAAAAAAACCCCAAACCTTATGTTTAGGATTGAAAAACTTTTATATATATATATATATATATATAATGAATATATTTGGTTAATGATAACAATATAATTTGCTCTGTCCTTTTGCCACGTAATATACAAAACTATCTTAGGAATAAAGTGTCAGTGTGACCAGATATTTCTTTGATTTGATTCCTTCCTACTAGTTTCCAACAAACACGTTATGGTAATTTCACCCATTATCATGCATGTCATTTTAGCATCTCAGTGATTTGAATCACCTTGGGCACCTGTAGCCAAGCATGTGATTTGTTCCACAGTTTTAATGGAAAACACATTTTGGGGAACTTTTTCCTATTCTCATGCCAGGTATTCCAGCATACACTGAGAGCATGGCAGCAGGATTGCAACACAGTAAGTAGCTTCAGTAGCCCTGATATCAAAGTCAATAAGCCATCTTTTAGTGAAGGCCAGGATGGGTCCTACACTGAAATGCAAAATAAACAAGCATAAAGCCACACTACTCAAAATGACTGTAACTGCAGTGTAACGGGCAGCGCTCTGACAATGTTGAAGCTGGTGTCTTTGTGGAAATTTAGCACTTAGCCTGTTTGACAGAAAAGGACAACCTGAACCATACTTTATGTTTCAACAGAAAATCAAAATCTGGCTTGCCTCACATTTCCAAAATGTTCTCCTACATATGTTTTTGACACTAATTGTACTGTTCTTTTTCTTTATTATTTCAAAATTGGAGAACAAATGTATTATTTAAAATAACAAGCCTCATGTCTCAGAATTATTAGCTGACAACAGAGCCATTTGAGCCTCTCGTGTGTACCTGATAGAGAGGCAGAGGAACTTAACTCTGACAACTCAGAAAAAGTGCCAAAAGTAAATTAAATAATTGGGTCCAGGCCTGTGCTACTCAAGAGAGGGTAATATAACATGTCCTGTAGAATAAACCAAGTGTGAAGAGACTTAAAACAGATATAGTTAGGAAGAGGAAAAAAACCAGTAAGTTTAGATATAAGTAAGTTCACTGTTGTGGAAGACTAGGAAGAGCAAAGTAAGAAAAACACACACACTTTTTTGATTGATGGTATCTTGTTTTATCAGTTTTCCTCTGTATTTATGTTTTGACAGGTAAGTATTTTGTTTGGAAGAGGATCTCGCAAGTCACCACAATTTTAACACCTCATATACTACGAATGGGAAACCTATAAAGGTAGCCAAACAGCTTTGGATGTGAAGATATGATACAGTTTGCTAACGAGTACTATTGTCACTTGCAGACATAGCTGAAAAAGGGATGAATTGTAGAATATCATTCAGAGATCCAGAGGCAGACAGAGGCTGACATTAGGAAATGGGTAAAGGATCTATGGCTGCTAAAAAGCTCAATTTGAAGCTTAAAATCATCTCAAGTTCTTTGTGCGTATTTTTTTAAGGTATACTGTGCTTTTTATTTTTCAGATAGAGAATCAGAGATTATTATACTTATTGTTTAATTTTTCCATGATCCTATAGTGATTTTTCACTGTTTATTATTTTTGTTTATTCTTATTCACTTTAATATTTAAAGAGAAACATAATTAAAGTGTTTCAAGATTACATTCATAAAAATAATAACACCACCAAATGAAAAATATATTACTAATTTAAAATTTCTTTAGAGTACTCATTTATTCAGAAAGATATAAATTAATGGCAGACACACTAGCATTTTCTACCATTTTAGATATATAAACTAGTTTTAAGAGACTGTCAATATTAGAGGCAGTACTTGAGTAAACATCAGAAACTGTGATATAGCAATTTAGTCACCCTTACTTTTAAGGGGTATTTGTTTTGTTTTTAATAATGATTGGTGAGAAGGTAAAAGAATTTGACAAACCTTGTTGCTTAAACAGACTTACAATTCAAACTCCTCAGAACTGGAAAAATGCTAATCAAATAGAAAATGTACCTCATGCACATGACTGAGGGAAATAAACACTGGGTTAGATTTCTTACTTACATGGCAGTTTTGAGAAAGAGTAGAAAGAGTAAACACCTCAGAAAATTGTAAAAGCTTCAGGAAATTTGCACTGCATTTGGCAGACTCCATGAGTCAACTGGAGAGATAGTGCCAACATCTTTCCCTTGGGAGGGGCCAAGGGAGGACAGAAGAGACCCTAATAAACCAAAACACTGCCACTAAATTGGTGCTTGTGTTCCAAAAAGAAGAAATTAAGACTAGAAAGTTCAAAGTATGCTTCATAACTTGTTCACATTTCTTCCAAGCCAACTGTCTGCTGGCAGCATGCTGACTTGCCAATCCTTATCATTCACATGGAGGTCAGTGACCACTGAAGGCATATCCTGGTCTCCCTGCCAATCACCCTTGCAAAAAGTAGACAAGATCAGAGGATGCCTTTCACCAACAATGTAGACACAGCACAAATAGAAATTGGGAAATGCTTTTTATGGAAAGATGGCATTTAAAAGGGTAATCACATGAAATGTCATATTTGATAGACAGGGCTTCACTTTTTCACCTGCCAGAGCTCTGTCAGCAAAATAATTTCTGGAAATCTGTTTAGATAGCAAACACTGGTGCCAAAAATATCTGGATCCCTAAATAAATGACCACTATAAAGAAATTGTAAATTAATAATTTATTTTACATTTGATGTTGTTATTATTATTTTTATGATTTTATGCATTATACCCTTCCATATACAAGACCATACATCTATATCGTTGGAAAGATTCCAGAATTTCTGATTTCCTGATAAGGAAATAAATTTCATGATATGCCTGTTTCCCCTAACTTATCATGAAATCAGTGAAAGAAACTAATGAAATTATTTGCTCATTGTAAAAAATAAGGTGAGAGGAGGAGGAGGGGAAGGAGGTGCTCCAGTTGCCCAAGCAGAGATCCCTCTACAGCCCATGGAGAGACCAAGAAGGAGCAGATATTGCCTTGCAGCCCATGGAGAGGAAAATGCTGGAGCGGATATCTACACTGCAGCCCATGTATCCCAATCAAATGTCGGGGGAGGTTTCGATATGATCCCAAGGGTGGGATTAAGACACAAACAAGGTCAAATGTCATACACTCAAAACAGTTTTTATTATTAAAAGTGAAGAGGGGTAGCGATAGGACAGAATGGAAAGAAAAGACAGAAATAAAGCAAGCACCCAGAATAGTCACAAGAATAGTCACCACTATGGATCCAGCAGTGTCCCGTCAGTCCTCAGTCTTCAGTTCTTCGGTGGTGGGTGCACCTGGATCTAGCAGTGGTGGTGGGTGCACAAGGAGCAAAGTTTTCTGTTGCCTTTTTTTAAGTTCATCGCATCAGCTGATTAGCGTATCTGCCCACCTTTAGTTTTCCCTCTGGTCCTACAGGTTTTTGCTGACTTCATGCTTCTTGAGCAATCATCCAGCTTCTGGGGCAGAAACACTCACCTCTTATCAGTTCATTAGCAATGCTTGCATGGTGTCTGGTGTACACACCAGAGCCACAAATGGCTACAGGATGGAGTCAGTAGTAAACATTTGGTTTCGTTCAGTCTCTGTCTGCCCCTTTGAGGCTTATCTAAGGAGTTTGACAATGCAACTACAAGGGAGTGGGGGGGGTGTATCCTTCAATACGCTCCTGCTTCCTTGGGTGACATTCCTGTAATCCAGAGGCTGCAGCTTGTCCTTGAGGTTTGCACAGACACAAACAAGCTTTGAGACAGTCATTTGACATCTCAGTCTCTCACATTATGGAGGACACAACACCGTAGCAGGTGGATATTTCCTGAGGAAAACTGCACCCCATTGGAAGGACCCATGCTAGAGCAGGGCAAAAGTGTGAAGAGGAAGGCATGGCAGAGAAGAACTGTTATGGCCTGGCCACAACCTCCATTCCCCATCCCCCTGCACCGCTCAAGGGAAGGAGGAAGAGAAGTTGGGAATGAGGGACTGAAGTGCAGCCTGGGAAAAAAGAGGGAGTAAGGGAAAGGTATTTAGGTGTTGTCTTTGTTTTTCACCATCCAAATCTGTTTTAACTGGCAATAAATTAAACTAATTTTCCCCAAGTTGAGCCTGTTTTGCCCATGGTGGTAATTGGTAAGTGATCCTCTCTTTTATCTCATCCCACAGGCTTTTCCATCTTATTTTCTGCTCCTGTTCTGCTGAGGGTGGAGAATGAGAGAGCAGGTGGGTGTACATCTGGCTGCTGGCCAAGGTCAACCCACCACACTCTGTAGTCAGAACACAGTTCCTACTTCTGTCATTTCTCACCTCTGCTACCTGTGTTGGTACTGCCTCCAGCTACTGTCCTTTCTTTCTGTCATTTATTCCTTCTAAGGAATCAAAAGGACACTACCCTCTTCCCTTTCAAGCCTTTTTTAAAAATACCTTCAATAAATTAAATAATTGTGGCTATTAGTAAATAGGTAGCAAATAGTATCTGTAATAAACAAACAAACAAACAAACAAAACCAACAAACATATAGAATGTTTTTATTCATTTGTAACTTCTGTTCAATGCATTCAGTATAGAATAGTCTGACCCCATACAGGCAATAAAAGTGAGACTGATTGTTTGAAAGTTCGACTTTTGGAAAAAATATTAAACTTTTTACCTAGTCCAGAAGTCGAATCACTTACTTGTTTAAATGGATCTCTTAGAAGTCCAGTGATTTTTCAGTTTGTTAAATATTCAGTATAAATCTTAGAGATCACAGTTAATACCATGTTTTTTTCATTAGAAATTGGCAGAGAAAACAAAGCAGTCTCAGTTAATCTAATTATAATGTGATTAAAAAATACATTTCTATTTTAAGACAGGATTAAGATATTTAATATCATCAGCACACAAGAATCTGAAATCTTTAAACTGGAGGCTCAAAACACCTCCTTCAACTTTCTTTCTATGCTCTGAAATCATTAATGTTTGATTGAAATCGTTAATGGTATCTAAAATGCAAAAGATTAAACCCTTATGTAAGCCTAGTATTTCTTTGAGCATTTATAATTTTTCCACTAATAGTTAGATAATTTTTGCCAGACTTAAAAGAAACAAACCAACTCAGTTCTTTGAATACCTGTATATATATAGAAAAAGCAAGATCCTCAGCTACATTTCAAAGGAATCTTAAACCTACAGAAGCTAAGGGACTTGGCAGCTTTACTCTGAGCAGGTGTTCAGTTTCTTTTGGGGTATCACCAGTGATGATCAGGCCAAAAAGTGCCACAGCTGAAGCCATATCTCAAATCCTCAAAGCCAAGTGTCATCCAAACCAGTCTTTCATCAGTAAACATTAATAAGAGTGAAGTGGATAAAGATTTTACATGTACAACTGCCTCCTTTTCCAACTCCCTCCCCAATACTTTATGGTCTGCTTTTATATGGCTTGTTCATTTTATCACAGAGTTCTAAAAAGTACTAAAATCTATGTTACTAAATATAGCATTTGTTGAGAATCAGGATTTTGTTAAGGCCAGCTTCTATCTTTTAAAGATTAATAGGAAATTATTAATCTTTTACCAAAGATGGACCACAAAATTTTACCTAATTATATAGAAAATTATTTCAATAATTTCTACACAATTCATACAAGTTTTTCCTCCATCTATTGTCTCCTCTGCTCCATGTTCAGACAAACATTTTGCTGAAGAACTTTAAGTATCTCAGAAAAGTTAAACCCTTCAACAACACCTATATATATCAATTATCAATAGGGATTTAAGGTCTCTAGCAAACAAACAAAACCTCACAGAATTAAGAAAATGACACCATTCTATTAAAACCAGTCTGATTTCAGGAAGAGAAAGGAATAACATTAAGGTTACAAACTACTCTACTGCAGGTCTAAATCTCAAATGGTTTGAAAGTCCATTGGAATATTATTGAAGTACTGCCAGTACCTTTGTTCAAAAGAAGGATTAATTTGAGAAAAACAGAAGGGAAGGAAGCTGAAACAGCCTTACTCAGTAGCATCTGAGTTTTCTTGGGAAGTCTCTTATTTAAATACTAGGAAGACCATATGGCTTCAAGATCTTACCAGAAAGGTTTCAGGCTAAATTTAACACAACACAGGAGACAAGCTGGTTAGTATTTTAGTCAGATCACATTAAAAATGTAAGAATATAATCTTAAAAAGCATATTGGAAGCCTGCAGGCAATTCTTGTGTATCTTCACCTACTTGTTGCCCTTTCTTTCATTCCTTGAGTATGTTTCCTAAAAAAAAATGTTGTGAGAATTAGGAGCTAACATGCAATTGCTTATTTCCTTAATCTGACATTCATATTACATAAAAATCAAGATGGATTTGGGCTTCTATGGCTAAGAGTTAATTAGATGGTAAGATTAATAGAAAAAAATGAGAGTATTCGGAATTCCTTCATTTCATTACAAATGCTTCACAAACCTATTCTGCTTGATCTTTCAGAAGAACATTCAAAATGTAACTGGGTGACCCTTCCTGTCTTTAAAAAAGAAGCAGTATTGCTGGCAATTTTGGCTACTTGCTCCCTTTGGAAACAAAAGAAAAATATGTAATAAAAGTTTTGGGAGTTTAGGGTTTTTTAAATAGATATAATGTAGAAAATTTTCAAGAAGTCATGTATGGGTTTATGAAAGACAGGTCTTGCTTGACAAACCAGATCTCCTTCTACGACAGGGCGATCAGCTTACTGGATGAGGCAGAGGCTGTGGATGTTGTCTACCTTGACTTCAGTAACACCTTTGACACCGTTTCCCACAGCATTCTCCTGGAAAAACTGTCTGGTCGTGGGTTGGATGGGCACACGCTTCGCTGGGTAAAAAACTGGCTGGATGGCCGGGCCCAAAGAGTGGTGGTGAACAGAGTTAAATCCAGTTGGCGGCCGGTCATGAGTGGTGTCCCCCAGGGCTCGGTTTTGGGGCCACTCCTGTTTAACATCTTTATTGATGATCTAGACGAGGGGATCGAGTGCACCCTCAGTAAGTTTGCAGATGACCCCAAGTTGGGTGGGAGTGTTGATCTGTTTGAGGGTAGGGAGGTTCTACAGAGAGACCTGGACAGGCTGGAGCGATGGTCTAAGGCCAACTGTAGGAGTTTCAATAAGGCCAAATGCTGGGTGCCGCACTTCGACCACAACAACCCCCAGCAGCGCTACAGGCTTGGGGAGGAGTGGCTGGAGAGCTGCCAGTCAGAGATGGACCTGGGGGTGTTGATTGACAGCCGGCTGAACATGAGCCAGCAGTGTGCCCAGGTGGCCAAGAAGGCCAATGGCATCCTGGCTTGTATCAGAAATAGCGTGGCCAGCAGGGACAGGGAAGTGATCTTACCCCTGTACTCAGCAAGGGTGAGGCCGCACCTCGATGACTGTGTTCAGTTTTGGGCCCCTCACTACAAAAAGGACATTGAATTACTCGAGCGTGTCCAGAGAAGGGCAACGAAGCTGGTGAAGGGTCTGGAGCACATGTCGTACGAGGAGTGGCTGAGGGAACTGGGGTTGTTTAGTCTGGAGAAGAGGAGGCTGAGGGGAGACCTCATCGCCCTCTACAGTTACCTGAAAGGAGGTTGCAGAGAACTGGGGATGAGTCTCTTTAACCAAGTAATAAGCGATAGAACAAGAGGGAATGGCCTCAAGTTGCACTGGGGAAGGTTTAGACTGGATATGAGGAAGCATTTCTTTACAGAACAGGTTGTTAGGCGTTGGAATGGGCTGCCCAGGGAGGTGGTGGAGTCCCCATCCCTGGAGGTGTTTAAGAGTAGAGTCGACATAGCGCTGAGGGATATGGTGTAGTTGGGAACTGTTAATGTTGGGTTGATGGTTGGACTGGATGATCTTCAAAGTCTTTTCCAACCTAGATGATTCTGTAATTCTGTGATTTTCCTACTTCAAATACTATACAAACTTTTAATAAGTGACACAGCAAATCATTGACTTTCAAAGTACAAGCATGTTGCAAATTTACAATGAAAAATCTGATAAATTGATCTATGAATAGGTTACTTAAGGTAGAGACAGGGTTTATTTCTGTAATGAAATTTAAAAAAAAAAAAAGGACTAAAACCTCATGCTTTACAATGACAGTCTAGTTACTTCTGGAGTTAAAAATGTTCAGAGGTAGAATATAAGCCTACGTATCATATGTAAGTGTGGTCACATATATATGACTATTAGGTAGATTTTTCTACTTTAGAGAGTCAGAGACCAACAATTGTTCTTCTGAATTCATAGGCTATTCAAAACAATTTCACAACAGAATTATAATTGTTAGAGATTTGTATTTATCTTAATTTAATTCTGCTTTGCAAACTTGGAAAAAAAAAAAAAAGGCGCTAATATTCCAGATATTACAATGACAAATACTTTGAACTTGTAAGCAGCAGATAGTGTGCTGCACTTTTTTTGCAAAGGCACCAACAGCAGCTTCAGGCAAAAACACAATAACCAGCTGATTCAACTGCTGATGACAGAGAGGTGAGGAAGCTTAATATTCTGATGTATTTGTCTTTGAATAGGATAAATTAATCTGCCAGGCTTAATAAAAGGATTGCAACTCTCTGCACAGCAGGTATTTTCAGGGATTAGAGACTCTGAACTGTACAGAATGAAAGCATATTTAAGTGCCAGTTACAGGGTCAAATTCTGCTCTTAACTTCAACTATCTACTCACTGAAAGTAGTTATGTAAGACTTTAATTGGCCTAATATATCATGATACTCCCTTCTTTCCAAAATATTTCCATTGTAATCAAGCAAACCGCAAGGTAGTACCTTCCACATAATCATCAAACGTTAAACTTAAGACTACTTTGCATTAATGAGCTACAGTGTCTGGACATTCTGTAAAGGTTAAGCCTGTACTTATTTTCCAAGTATATTACATTTGCACCCATAACCATACAACTTAAATTGTGAAGCTCACCTACAGTGCACGCAATTTTCTAATGTTTACACATTTTTTGTTAGTTGGGCAATATTGTTCTGAGTTCAGCTAATTTGATTGGAGGCAACAAGCTTCTAAGGTCTTTATGACCAACTTGCTACATCCCTTGCCTTTGTATACTATTCCTCTTTCCACACATAAAGTTAGATATCATATCACTGTTCTTGAATCTGATCTACTTAATAAAAGAAATGAAGAAAATAACTTTCCTTTCTCTTGATAGTATTAATTGCTAAACTTTGTTATGACAACAACAAACATAAACATCTCAGTACAACCTTGTTTGGTTTTCACACTAAATCTGAGTTTAAGTTGAGCTGTTGTTTTCACACTATAGCTAACATTTTTTCAGTTCTCCACCATCCATGCTGACTCTCTTCTTGAGAGAATCCTGTCACAGGGCTCTCCTCTTAAAAACCTTATTCATTGTAGCTTCCTGGTTTGGGTGTTTTGGTTTATTTTAATCAATTATGAATATCTAGATGATGACATAAGTTGCTGGGAGACACACAGCTGCTGAAGGTTCAGTTTTGTACCCAAAGTGCAATTCTGCAAGTATGTGGACTCTTTTAGCTTCACTGAGATAACCAGGAGTAAGCACCTATGTTTTCCCAGAACAGCAGTGGAAGTCACTGAAGTGTTTGTTGTCTTCTAGTTTTTCTCTTGTAGTTTCAAATTGCAGAATCTCCAAAGAGACTGAAGGTCTTCAGAGAAGTAACAAATGAAGTATAGCAATTTTCCACAAGCTATGAAACATCAGCTTTCCACACATGACAGTATTGGCTTCTCTGTCATCAAAAGGGGGACTGAAATGGAATTAAATCTGCTACAGGAAAAAAACCCAGCCCAACTCAACCCAACCCAAACCAGGTCTAAAATTCACAGATGATTATTAGTTGTTGTCTGCTTCTGTGATACATTCTTATTTCAGTACAAAGCCAGATAAGGTTAACAGAGGCAGCTATGAAACATTACATATTTTGAGGTAAAGGCAGGAAAGTATAACTCAGTGTTAATGAAATTACAAAGTCAAGTTTTTTGGAGATCTTCCTTTAAAAAAATATACTAGATCATGTAATAGTTTGTAAGGTAGGTAGAACATAAATTTTATCTAAATAACAGTAAGACTTATCCTCCTAGGAATCTCAAGAGACAATGAAGTTCATAAACTCCATTATCAAAACCATACCAAATAGACAAAGGGAAACATTAAATCACATAAAGATAACCTGCTTTAGGATTTTATTACAAACTTGATGTGCAACAGTATGTGGTAAAAAAATTGTTGAGATTTACAAGCTTACTCTGTGAAAACATAAAAGCCCATTATCAAGAAAGCCAGAACAGAGAAGTAAGGCTTTTAGGCAAATTTGAGAAGTTACTTAATTTTTAATATACTCATTCTGATGCTGAACAAGATTAACAAATCAATGAAAGTTTATTATGTTCATATTTGTGCAGGTAGATCCCAGAGTCTCCAGGATTTTTCAACAGACTTGACCACTAAATCTGTTTTCATGGAATGGGTGAGACCTATATTTTGTAAGATCCCAAATTAATTTTAGCCTAAAATTCATAATTTTCAAGCCTGCATGTCTTGAATTAAAAAAGAAACATGTACAGAGCCACTTAATAAGAAATCTGTTCTAATAGTAACACCTGAAATTTAACCTCACATGGAGTAGTGTAACAAGCCAGAGATATTCAGTCCAATGAGTTAACCATTTGAAAATTTTTAAAAATAAATATTTCAAAAGGCCTTTTTAGTGTAATTCTATAGTTTCCACTCATCTTAGTTTTAAAATCCCAATTGTTATCTAAATTTTTCAAGCTGTTCTGTTACCTGTATTTTTTCTTAATAATGAACTTTAATATACCATCAAAAATTGTATTAATGTAGAGAAAAATATTCTTTGGTAGGTATGATCTCTCATAGAAAGAAAGTACATCATTACATTCTTAGTGAGTACTGCCTTTTTTTTGAAGAAGACTTAGGAAGAACAAAAAAACCCAAACAAACAAACAAAAAAAGGGAGAGATTTCGAACAGAATCCAGTTTATATTCTCGAGGAAATCCCTTCACTATCTCCACTGTGACATGCACTAGCCATGTGTAACCATGCCATACAGGCATATTCTGGGAAAAGAAAAGTTAATGCCATAATGAATATTTCATAGGATAAAATTACTGTAAACAGGTACTCTCTGTGTTAGCCTGTAAAGCCTACATATTGTAGCGATCTTAGTTTCTGGAAGTGATCTGAATAACACTGCCAGCGTGACGTGGGGAAATATGAAAAGTGACCTACTATGGGGTTGTGATATTATCACCAGTTTTAGACTGGTACGCATTCAAGTACCATCATCACCTTTGATATTGCAGTGTCCAAATGACAATGAGAGTATTTACTACAAATGAGACCATTTCTTTAAGCCTGCACATCAGCTTGTACACATTCTGTAGGTCCTTTCCAAAGGAAAATTGAAGTCCGTGTGACTTACAAGTACAAGGATAGTTGGTCCGAGATACATTTTCAAGATCAGGTCTTGCATTTCCTAGGTGATTTAAATTTGGAAGAATGTATGAAACATGCTGTTCGAGAAAAATTAAACAATACTTCCATAAAATTGGGGAAAAGTACATATAAATATATCAAATATTTGAGCGGTAAAAACATAATTAAAAACCAGACCCTCTAGACAGTGTAGAATTATAACTGCAAATCATCTCACTAATGAAAACTGATGTGAAACTTCATAAGTTTATGAACAGGTGAACAAATACAACAGCACAAAGGGTTTTGTTCTTCAACAGTTGTCAGAGGAAAAGCTCTTTTTTTTTGAGAGGGGGAGATGGAGGGAGAAGAAAGATACAGGGAAGGCTATTTTCTTCCTACATTGGGGCCTCCCTGCTATTTTTTTCTGAAAAACTGAGTAAATATGGTCAATACTTTCACTTATTTGGGTTAGTGTTAGTTTAATTTAGTATTTATTAATTTGTTACGTCTTTGGTCTCATTATTATCTACTGACCACTGTCTTTCTTGAAGGCATCTTGACTTTAGGGCATTCAAAAAACCTCCATGCAATGGTCATCCTGAAAAGGACATCTTAATATAGGGCAAATGTACATCTAACTCTGTAATTGCCACAGGAAGATATCAGTTCAATTAATCATAACAATTGCTGATTTTTAAATTAAACATTATGTTTATCTGTTCAGTATTTTCTGACCTTAGTAGACTGAGAAAATTTAAAACCTATAGATGTAAAGGACAGGAAAAGGATGTGCTTTTTCTTCAAGAAATCAACTGCAGTGACTTTTACTTATTATGAATGAATCAAAAAAGGTCGAGGTATTTCAAAAGCACATTCCTTACTGTAGCCAAGATGTTCTAAAACATTGTTTCTAATGTTTCTTTCAGTAAAAAAAATGGATCACCATTTGATGTAAAAACAGAATGTGGAAACAAGGATAATCTTCAAATTGTGTGATACCATAATATCCAAGGCAGGATAATAGATAGGACAGAAAATATTAAAAATGTAGTATTACCATATTACTTCTATAGAGGTACATAAAAATTAACACTCTACTATGTGCAAATTTCCCTCTAATCATCAAGGACAGTTTGCTTTCTTAGAAAGAACTAAAATCCTCCTTAGAGTCTCCTCTTCTTAATTCCAGGAATTTTATCTGTAGTGTAAGATTTTTATAACCAGGTCCTTGTAAATTACTGTGTTTTAGTTAAATTAATTAGAAGAATGACACATTAACCAGGAGATCCGTCAACCTCACTACCTTCAGCCATTAGTCTCTTCAGAGTATCTTCTAAGAAAACATACAATTGAGAACATTTTTAGCTTGAACACAATCAGATATTTTAATTCTCTAAGAAGTACTGTAATATGACAGAAAACCTAAAGTATAACTAGAGTAAATTGTACTAGAACATGGAAATAAGTATTTATTCTGAACAATGTCCTTCAAAAATCTAGGACATAGTGTTAAAGTTAGTACTTAATTGTAGCTTTACCATCTTATAGCCATTCTTTTTAAAAATACAATTTTAGATATTTGCATTAAGCAGTTACTGTTTCTTCTGGCCTCAAAAGCTCTTGAGGGAGCTGGAGGTGATGGACACCATCAAACACTATACACAACCTGTATGACTGAATAATTACTTTCTATAAAATGTTTCAGCTCAGGAGCAAAAGACAAATCAATCAAATGCCAAATAGCCTTACCTACAATGCCCTCAGTGTTTGTTACTTACATACTTAGGCATATTGAAGAAACAGTTCCTTAACCATATAAATGGGCTTAAAAAATTATGATCTATTAACAGCAATGAGTTTTTGTACATTTAATGTAGCTAGTACCTAACAGGTGGGATATAATTGATTTGTGCCTGGATAACTTTGCCTGATGATAATCTTACAGATGATATTTTAGAAGAATACTTTCACATTTTGATCTCATTTTCTACCTGTATCAGTGAATATTTTTTGACATTGACACCAGGAATACTATAGAAGAAGAAATATACCAAAATGCAGTTTTAGTTTGAATTTTCCCCACCATTAACTATATTTATTTTTTGAATTTTAAGATGTTAAACTTCATTAGGACCTCAAACATTACTATGAAGAAGATCTGCTGTTGTACATAGCTCAAAATGGATCCCTAATAGTTCTTTCTACAGCAAGAATTCTTTATTTGTCATATGTAACCCACTACCCTTTTTTACACAAGTTTACGAGTATTCACAGTTCTGAAGTGTCTAAGATATGGCAGTCTAACAAATAATTCTAAACATTATAGCTTAGTATAAAAGTAGCTTTTCTCATGCTCTCATGCTCTGTGCTTTTTGAAAAATACATTAAATGTATTTTTATTTTTCTTAAAATTCCACATATACTAGCCATTTACAGATGAGATCTATCTGTATATGCTCTGCTTCCTTGGCTGACACATCAAGATATGACATGCCATAAAATCATTGCATCAGTCTTTTCAGGATACTACTGTATGACTTAATACAGTATGACATGACTATTGAGAACCAGATGCAGTGCTTCATAATATCACAAGTCAGTCTGAGGTACAGGAAAAGACAGTTTGCCTTAACTATGGTCAGGTAACTATTCCTTAAGAATAAATTAGCCCCCAGTCTGTTGAAAAGGTCATAAAAGTAGCAGCCTTGTTTGCATGTGCATGTGTGCAACCAAGCTGCTGCTATGAAGTAATAAAAGTTTCCACAATGTATTTCTTTTCCTATTCTATTGTTTTGAATGATTAATTCAAAATTCTCATATACAAATAAGAATTTATTTTGTACACAAACATGCACACTGACATTCACCTAATGAAACTCCTTTAATGAAATTCATAAATTTAAAATAAGTACATCAATGATTAGCATCAGTTCCACTTTCATTGTCCATGTTGTGTGGGTTCATAGACTTAATACTATCTCAGCTGGCCAGTGAGTCTCTCAGAGAACAGCCTGAAGAGGTCTTGCAAAAAACTTTGCTGTGTTTAATGACAAAGTGAATGCTTTGATTTCTAATACTGATTTCAAAAGGGAAAAAGAAAGGAAAAGGAAAAGGAAAAGGAAAAGGAAAAGGAAAAGGAAAAGGAAAAGGAAAAGGAAAAGGAAAAGGAAAAGGAAAAGGAAAAGGAAAAGGAAAAGGAAAAGGAAAAGGAAAGGGAAAAGGAGAAAAAAGACTATTAGCCCAGTTTAATAGGGAGGGTTGCTCAGCTGGTGGGAAGAGCTGCACAAATGATGGTGAAGAAACAAAAGGGTTTGTTTCAGATGATCATGAAAATGTTGGACGATTTCCCCAAAAAAACGTGTGCACAGGTAGCCAAGTCGTAACTCACAGACAGTTCAGATGACTTACCAGCTATAGAGATTTAGGCCCACAAAAATCCTGTTCTGAGTTCAACTTCGAGGTACATGCACATAAAAGCAAATAAGTACAAAAATGTTTGCCTTGCACGGGAGCAAGCTACCACTTGTCAGCTGACGCATGTCTATGTCTGTTCCACAGTGTTTCATTTAGTCATTTCTCCAGAAATTCAACTATTTCCAGGACCTTGCTCTGTACAGAGCTTGTTTCTGTCATCAGTGATACATATATGTGTAAGACACAGGTTAGGAGGATGGTTTTACAACCTGGACTGGGAGTCCAGGGAGTCATAGTTTTGTGATCCCCTCAGTTTAAATTAAGGTGAAATGACACCAAACAACCAGTTAAAATGTTTTACTTGTGGTAGAAGCAACTTAAACTTGGAAAAGGATAGTAAGCTATATGGTGTCTTATTGATAAATCTATAAGAAAGAAAACAAAGGTAAGAAAAGAAGAGGAAGAGAAAAAAGAGAGTCAAAGAATCTGAATCACCACCCAGGTTCCATTGTCTCAGGTCTGGCAGTCTTGGGTGGTGGATGCACCCAGAGCAAAGATTTCTCTTGCCTTTTTAAGTTTATCTATCAGCTGATTTGCATACTAGACGAAGAGAGGCAGGTATTCCATGAACTCATTTGCATGAGAGACAAGGAAAAGGTGGAGGATGGGCACTGTGAGTTGAGGGGGAATGGGGTGCATTAACGCTTTTGTCCAATTGAGTCAGTGTCGTCATCCCCCCCTACCACCTTTACCTTTTCCTCAGTTTTTGTTTTTTGGTCAATTATCTAGCCTCTAGCTCCATCTGGTGCCAGGTGTTTTTTCTCTCTTATCAATCTTTTAGCTCTTCAAGACTACAGTAATAAACTAAAGTGTAGGCATTAACCCTTCGGTTTTACTCAATCTACTCTCTTCCCTTCGAGGCTTATCAAGGGAATTTGGCTACCTAACTGCAAGGGAGTGGAGCTGCGCACAGCTTGATACACTCTGAACTTCCCTAGGCAGATAATTCATTCCTTAGTCTAACCACAAAGGCCACTACTTGTCCTTGAGGCTTTCCCTGTGGATGAATGTTTGAGGCATTAACTCTTTCAGTTCCTCACAGGTGGGCAAAATAGGAAATAAAGGATTTGGAAAAAATGTGTTCAGATAACAGAAGAGCAAATATGGGTTCAGAAAATAGGTAAAATATTATAGTTCTAACACAGTTAAGGAAACTGTACAAAAAGCTGATCTTTGGGATTTTAACTCTCAATAATGCTGGAATGGGGAAGTAGATACTGTATAGACATTTGGAAACCTGCAGACTAATTAAACTCCTTTTTCCATGTCCCTATTCTGTGGATATCCCCAGCAAAGAAATAGATTAATAAATGTCAGGTTCCATAGATTATTAAAATCCATGGGAGTTTAAAAGGGAAAGCAAACATTTTCTGACCTCAACTCACCCCAGGGGAAAAAAAATAAAATCAATTTTATAAAGGAAAAATTTAAAATAAAAAGAGGAGAAAAAAGGGGGGGGGGGGGGGGGGGGGGGGAAAGAAGAAGAAAAAAACCCATGCTGTTACCAAAACAGTTAATCTCATTCTTGCCTGGACTCCTTTTAGAGTGACAGCCTCATTCCTGCTGCAGAAAGGAGGTTGTCCTTCCCAGGATCAGTTGCTGTCACTGTTCTCTTCTACTACCTCACCTCCCTGTCCAGTCCAACAACAAACCCAAAGGCAGCAGAGACTAAAAATAGAGCAGTGCTTCAACAAAATTAAGATACAATACCTACAATCATTTCAGTTAAAGAAGAGAATGGCATATGTCCCACTGAGGCTCACAACCTCCCTCTCCTGCTCAGAGCTGAAGTTACACCTACCCCAATCTTCTGGCCTTTCAAAAGTAAAGCTCACATCTCCTTAGCTTTTTTCCTCTTATCTTCCCAAAATCCAGTGAACATAAAACTGAGTTTTACTTACTCTGTTGTGAAGCTTTGAGTCTGCTCTGGTTGGCATCAAGCACCACTGGAAATGAGTGACTGGAGTAAGTGTGCCATTCATCTGATAATGTTAACTGTCTGATATTGTCAGCTTGCAAATTTTGAAGGTAAAGGGAAAGAATATTCCCATCAAAATATGTCATGCAAAATTCACAAACAATTGACATTTAAAAGCTTACAAAAGGCATAAATTTAAACAATTCTGACCAGTCACATTCTACAAAGGAAAAGTGCTTATAACACCTCTTTTCTTGTTTTCTGTTTTGTCTGGTGCCATACATGACATTCATTTCTCTTCAGTGGTTCTGGAAAGTGCATAAGCATAAAATATTTAAACAGTAGGCTGCTACCTATTCTAAGACCAATTTAAAAATTGAATAAATTAATACAGTGGGATTTATTTCACTGTAATTGGGAAGTACATAAAGGAATATGGGATTTGAGAACTAGGAGGTTATATTTGAAGGCTTTCTGATCTATGTATTATCAGTCTGCTTGCAAGAAGACAAGAGAGCGTTAACAGAAATATGATGTTAGAAAACAACCATCAAAGATTTCTGTCAGTAATTCAGTTAATACTGAGAACAGGAGGAGAATAAATCTGAATCAAACTTAACTGGCAGACTATGGAGCACAATGTTCAGACAAAAGCCCAGAGTTAAGATTACTCCTGACAGGCTGATGTTAGATAACTGGAACATGGCATATAAAATACTAACATTTAATAGTTTCTTTGCTTGCCATGTGCAATTCACATTAAAAAAAAAACCGAACAAAAAACCAACCCCAAACCCAACAACCCTCCCCAGCCGACGCCAAAATAAAAAAATACCAAACATGTAAGCTTGCAGCTTGTTACTAAAAATACTATGCAAAATGGTCCCGAGATAATTGAATTTATAATCCACCTGTAGGACAACGTTCAAAATGCATTTATGAGAGGGTATGAAAAGGAGGTTTAAAATTTGTCAGTTGTTTTAATCCTTCATTTTATTTGTAGATGAATTACATCTTAAAACAGAGCTTTTAGTTTATTCCCTACTTTGAAAACAGAGAATAGTGGTGGCATCTTAAAGCTAGAAAATCATACCAAAATAAGGATTCCTTGCATCTTCTTTTGGTTTAATCAGTTGCTAGAATTAAATCCAGTTGTCAAAATACAACCTTGGTGAAAACTGGAGAGTTGGTACAATACTTGCATTGGAAAAGTTTTCTCTGCTAACGGTGGCAATAGCTGGGAATTTCAATAAACCAGTTCCATAAGACTTGTGAGATAATGACTACACTTTAAGTGAGCCAATTTATAGCTCATTTCTGCTGAATCCCTTTTTTATCTCCCTCAGCACCACAGTTCCAGACTACGCTTTTAAGTGTCAGAATGCTCATACACCAGACCACTACTGCTGATGGCAAATGAAAAGAAAACCACATAGAAAATATGATTAGAGAGGTCTTCTTTTCATTTGCTATCAGCAGCAGTTAAAAGATTCTAGATAAAGGTACAAATAAAAGGTGTCAAAAAAATTGCAAAATGTATAGTGCTCAACTGACTGAGTTCACCCTTGCTGCTGCCGTTGGAAGCTTGTTTTACACGAATACATGCAGAAAATAAGCATTAAACACAAATACAACAATATTTGCATTTGAAATTGCGCACTTGTCTGTAATGGAACAAGCACCTATGTAAGAAACAGATTCAGCATCAATGGATGCCTTCCACATGGCTTGGAACAAAATGGATTTTGTGATCTGAACGCAGATCAAATTGCTCACCCTGCTGCTGGGATGCAAACATGAATACTAGTCAACACATGTTAGCTGCCGTGGTCACAACAAAAGAAGTACAAGATATGTGACAATTTTTTTGCACTTACTTACTAACACACTGTGACTGTAACTATTCATCAGAGCCCTAATAAAGAGGTAATTAACTGAGCCAGACATTTCTGAGTGAATCCAATGTGATTGGAACTATAATGCACTTTTGTGTGACCATAATAAGAAAAAAATCAGTTTGAACAGTACATGCAGGCAATGTATTTCACAGTAGTACATTTTTTGTAGAAAAGAAAAAAATACTTGAACAAACCTCCAGCAGAGTCTGTATATCTCACTAAGTATTTCTTTATATAGTTTCAAAGAATAATTTTTTTTGGAGGGGATTTCTGGAAGTCACCCCATCCATCCTCCTTCTTAAAGTATCTGGAAGTTAGGCTAACCAGAAGTTAGGTTGTCTTGCTCAGGGCTATGTCCATTTAAGTTCTGAAAACTCCAAGAACAGATATTCCCCAACATCTCCAAACAGTCTGTTCCAGTGCTTAATGACCCTTGATATAGGATTTTGTTGTCTTTGTGTTTCCCTTGCAACCACTTGTGACTGTTGCATTATACCCTCTCACTGTTCACTTCTAAGAAAGGTCTGACACCATCTCCTCTATTCATCTGTTAGTGAAAGGCCGCAAACTAAGTCCTCCAAGCCTTCTCCAGGCTGACAAAAAGCCCAGGTCCAGATTTAGTAACCTTGAGCAATTAAATATAGACACACAGCATCTCCAACAACTCAAAATATGTCATCTTGAAAGGTTTCTAGGACACCTACTCCAATGCCTATTTCATTCACCATATAAAGCAAAACTAATTTTTGAATACCTTATGGAAAAAAATATAGTACTATAGGAAAGATCAAAACCCTATAAATAGGTGTAACCTATGAAAAATTAGAACATAAGATTGAATTTTCTCTCTTCCTGCACCACATTTTTCCTCTGCTTTGTTACGTCCTCATGTCCAAATAGCAGACAGAACAGATATCTCTGCACATGACAGAGGAAGAAAAATAAATCAATCCAAGATACTCTCAAGACAGAGGCAATTTACACCTTATTTAAGTCTCACCTTCAAATCCTACCAGCAGTAGAACAAGAATCACCAACTTCATTTTTCTTTTCTTAAGTAACAATAAAAATAGGAGTGCAATTTGCTCTACCTCTTATGTCCAGGTATGGTTAATTTCTATTCAGAAGCATATAAAAGGATATCATACAAGTTATTTTTCCACTTGACTGGAATTATTCTTTTCTGGTCCCTGAAAACAGACAGCAGGCTACCTGAACTATGAGATTAATGAACATAAATTTGTTGCAGAAACCTCAGTCATGGAACAGTTTCAAAATTACTATTGTGTTTTGAACTATTATAGGGTTCATTAATGAATCTGTGTTAGTGAAATTTTTATTTTGTAATAAAGTTACTCCATACAATCTGAACAGTTTTCAGAATTGGGAATTATTTTGTTGAGTTTATAACTGGCACAAGGGAAAATCCATATTTTACTAACAGAACAGTTCTGTTCTTTAATAAGATTCCCTGTTAATGACATTAATCTTGTGCAGTAAAAGTGTTAGATGTCTTCATGCAGCTGTTAAAGTAAATGAAAACTATGTTCCTGTATCTAAAATACTAAAATATACAATGTTATCTTAAAAACACTACTATGATCCTAAAAATATTTCTAGTGGTGACTGACTGGAATAAGGTCAAACTTATTAATGTCATAACTAAATAAAATGGAAACCTCTAATTTACTATGCTTTTATAGAGTAGTCCATCATAATTTAATGGGAGCAATCCTATCCATATTTTTCATGTACTGTGTAAAAATGTAATTGTTTTGATGAATGTTTCTCAAGGTATTCATAAGTGTTATTGATTTTGCAGGAGGTGTGATGCAAAAGTGATTTTTCTGGGTCATTCAAAGCAACTAAATTTACCCAAGAACATTTAAATTTAATTTGTTTAAAATATTAGAATAAAGTCAAATGCAATAACTCAACAAGTTCTTCTTGTTTATAAATTTAAGTGAAAGTCAAACTGGAAAAACTTTTCCATCTGTAATCTCCAGAATTTTTTTTCCCAGCAAGGCCAAAACCCCTCCTGAAGGCATTTTACATGGAAAAATAAACAAATAAATAAATAATCAAACATTCATTTTTCCATTGTAGAAAAGGTGTTTGGATAATTTTATGGAGGTATGTCAAAATATGATCACTCAGAAAAATTAATTACTTCAGTTATTACAAGCAATACAACCTTTTTATATTTTTTAACATCTGCAGCTCTGATATTCAAGATAATAGAGTTCAGGCTTGGAAGAAACAGTTGCTTGTAAGTCTAACTAGAAAAATATATAGATTAAGAAACATAGTTTGTCAGAAATGAGAGATTTCGTCCTCAGAAGGAGTTAATTCTGAACATATGCTCTGTTCTGCCTCTTCTTATATCATGGTTTAACAGAAAAAATGCCCAAGAAGATGTAAGACACTGAGTTTTGACATAACAGAAAAGAGACAAAAGTCAAGGAGAAATCTCTAGTCTTAAAACAGATGTGCATACAATTCCACATATATTTTACTTGCAAGGAAAGGTTAAAATTAAAAGACAAGAGGGCTTCAGCAGAATTAAAAAATGTTAATATTCTTCCCCTGAGAAAAGGCAGTATGTTTAGTATGCCATGTTGTCCCAGGACATAACTAAAAAGTGAACAGCTCAGCTGAAATCAATGAATTCGTTGAAGCCACTGTCCAGCTGAAGTCAATCATAGCTATAAAAATTTTTTCTGAAGAGTGATGGTGAGAAGCAATAATATATCCAAATTCTCTATTTTGCAGCTATTTTGCAAACTGTCTAAAAAAAATCACAAAGTCACTTACAACAATAACACTTGTTTGTCAGCTAGAGCTTTAAGTCATTTCACAGTATCATTATCAAACTTAGCAAGATTGCAACACAGTGAGGGACTTGACAAGTGTGGATTAATCACCTACTCACACGGGAGATTATAAATTGTCTTATTTTGAAAAAGAGCTTCATATTTATTTATTTTTCTCCTTTTAATTTCTTTACTGATTAGTTTCCTTTATTCATTTCCTAAGTAACAAGTTACACATGGGTCATTTGAAATAGTTATTTGTTTATATCCTTATTCCATTAAACAAATGGTAAATATTTATTGTTCTTGCTTTTCACCAGGTAATGCTTTGGATATACAAGAATTATTGTATTCTAGTCTTGGGACTTAAACATTATCTCCCTGCTGTCACCAACTATATTTAACTAACTCAGATTGTTTCAGAAAAATAATTGCAATTCCCACCTATTAACTTCTGCTTCCAAATCCATTAGCATAAAATCACATTGTTAGTCCCAAAGTCAAAACTTTCTAGTGTCCTTACAAAAGAGTTTGTACTTTACCCTGATACTGAGTTATACTTTATTATTTAAGAAGATTACAAAACTGGTTCACACAAGCTCTCTCATGTAGTTGGTTCTCACTTCTTCTGGCCTCACCTAGATTTTTGGGGGTTTTTTTTGTGGGTTTTTTTTTTTTTTTTTGTATTCAGCAGCCCCTTCAGCAAGTCAGTTCTCTCTGCCAATTTCTAAGCCTTCTCCAGAAGCCTTCGGTTCTGCTTTTTTGTTTGTTTATTTGTTTGTTTCATTTTACACTAGGTTCGATCTTGGGAACAGTAGCTTTGTAAGGTGAAAGTTTTCTGTTTTACCAGTTTAGGACCAGTTTATGTAACAGCCTAAAGCAATGGGAAGATGTCATAAAAACAAATGAAAAAGTGCAAAAGCAGCAAAAAAAGCCACACCAAAAACAAATGAGCAAACAAACAAACAATGCCACTAACTCCCTAAACTATGTAAAAAGGATATTTGCACCTAAGTATGAATGACAATAAGTACTGGCCACTATCAGTATGCATGTCAACAGTCACTCAATTTATGGCCAAAATAATGTTATGGTTATGAAGCTATTTTTAATATGTCATTAATATTTTTTTCCTTATAATTGAACCCCAAGACTTATTATATTTAGATCTAATACTTCATATATTTTTTAATCTAATTCTCTTGTCTTAGCTTTCATTACAAGTATCCCCACAATTGCATTTCCATTCTTCAAACTAAAAATGTGAAAATAGTCATTCTTTTCCAACTCTCACATCTTCCTCATACATAAATGACTACATATATTTTTGGGGTTTTTTGTTTAGTTTAGGATTTATTATCTCCTCTATTCTTCACAAAGTCTTACCCCCCTCAAAAGAAAGCTTTACCATGCATACATGCCCTTGGTTTTTTTTTTTCCTCTTAAGGTACTTTTCATACAGGAATGATAATGATATGGTACAAATTCATTTAAAGTGCTCCTGGAAAATACTGTTCTCTTTGTGGAGGAGAAGAGGTCATCTTTCTGCATCTTGCACTAAGAAACTGAACACATAATTTCAGAATTGAAAAAAAATGGCAAAATAGTTGTAAAGTTGTCCTTATCTTTTGTACTGAAATGATTACAACTATTATTAGCCACTCAGAACTGCCCTTCAGTACTGAAATGAACTTCCATTAGACTTGTCTTACTTTTCATACACCTGTAAGACGTTGACCAGATAATACTATTTGGATGTAAACACACAACAAACTCCCCAACATTTAATATTAAAAATATGTGAAATATAAATTATTAATATTAAACTCTTTAGAATGTCATTATTAAATAGTGGAATTATTGATGATCACCTTATATATACATAATCAAACATAATTTAAATTCCTAGGGAAGTGGGATAAAATGACCTTAATTGTTTAATTGAATGTGTAAATATTCCATCATGTAAAATCTTTTTCCTATTCTGGTCATCAAAAAATTTTTGAAGATTTTTTTATACAGAAAATCTTAAATATGAAGACTTACTGGATACAGATTGCGGGGCAAGCAAAATTTTTTTTCAAACTTCACGTAGAATTTGTAGGGCTTGCCACTGACTACGTTAATATAATTCAAAATTAAACTTTTTAAAACACCTGTGGTTAAACTAATCTAACTAGGAGCTGTGCTGGGTTTGTGTGGTGGGGTATTTGGGAGTGGGGGAGGGAGCTACAGCAGTGGCCCCCTGTGAGAAGCCAAGTCAAACCCACCTCTGGCCAAGGCCGAGCCAATTATCAATGGTGGCTGCACTTTTGCGATAACGTATTTAAGAAGGGGAACCTGAGATGGGGTTGGGACTTTGAGGAGGAGTTACAAGAAGGACATCTATGTGAACACTGAGGTCAGTGGAAGGAAGAAGAAGATAGAGGAGGAGGTGCACCAGAGCAGAAAGCCCCCGGTATCCTGTGGTGAGATGGCAGGGCCACCCCCCTGCAACCCATGGAAGTCACCAAAGGAGCAGAGATTCGCCTGCAGCCTGTGGAGGGCCCCCGGGGACTCTGTGGGAAAAAGCAGCCTCCACTGTTGAAGTTCAGCGCTGGGAGGATGTGGTGGTGCAGCTCCTCTCCCCCTCCTCTCTTCTTGCTGGGCTGCTCAGTGCTTGGTGTGATTCTAACCCTCTCCTGGGCCACATACCAACCTGGGGACATAAGAAATACTAATGGCAGTAAACCCGAGCCTTAAGGCTCTCCTTTGATGAGCCTGGCTTCTGCTCTTCCTATCAATTGAGAACAGCAGCAGAGTTGCACACCCATCAAGTTCTTGTGCAACTGGTGGAAGACAGAGGGGGGAAAAGGATTCTGGGGCAGGAGTTAGCAGGGCTTATTGACAGGGCTTTAAACTAGATATGAGAGGGGAGGGGGAGATAACTGGGCCTGTTAGGAATAAGCTCAAGGGAAGCATGCCAAAGCTTGAAGGATGGTGGACTGATGAGGGCTCTCCCTCTGCCATTTCATTTGAGAGAAAGGATAGATGTTTAGAAATCGTGGAAGCACCTGAGAAGGGTCTGATAGGAAATGGGGCCCACACTCACAAAAAGGTGTTGGATTCAATAGCTCATCTCAAGTGTAGCTATACCAATGCACGCAGTAGGAGCAACAAAGAGGGGAAGCTTGAAGCCATGATGCAGCACGAGAACTATGACATAGTAGCTATAACAGAAACGTGGTGGGATGTCTCACACGATTGGAGTGCTGCAGTTGATGGCTACAAGCTCTTCAGGAGGGACAGACAGGGAAGGAGAGGTGGTGGAGTGGCCCTGTATGTTAGAGAATGATATGACAGCTCAGAAATCCAGTATAGTGATAACGGGGTTGAGAGTGTTTGGATTAGGTTAAGGACCAATAAAGCAGATCTTGCTGTGGGAATCTGCTATAGACCTCCCAACCAAAGCAGTGAGGTGGATGAAGCTTTCTATAAACAGTTGGGAGAAATCTTGCAGTCACTTGCCATTGTTCTTGTGGGGGACTTTAAACTCCCGGGTATCTGCTGGGATCACAGCACAGCAGAGAGGGAACAATCCAGGAGGTTCCTGGAATGTGTGGAGGATAACTTTCTCACACAGCTGGTGAGTGAGCCGACCAGGGAAGGTGCCCTCCTGGACCTGCTTCTTGTGAACAGGGAAGAGCTTGTGGGGGAAGTAAAGGTTGGAGGCTGTCTAGGGTGCAGTGATTATGAGATGACTGAGTTTTTGATCCTTGGAGAAACAAAGAGAGGGGTTAGTAAAACTGCCATCTTAGACTTCTGGAGGGCTAACGTTGATCTGTTCAACAGACTGATTAACAAAATCCCTTGGGAGGCTGCCTTGAAGGAAATGGGAGTCCAGGAAGGCTGGACATACTTCAAGAGAGAAGTCTTAAAGGCACAGGAGCAGGCTGTTCCCGTGTGCCGAAAAACAAGCAGGCGGGGAAGGAGACCGGCCTGGCTAAACAGGGACCTTTGGTTGGATCTCAAGAACAAAAAGAGAATCTATTGCCTTTGGAAGAGGGGCCAGGTCTCTCATGCAGACTATAAAGATGTAGTGAAGTTATGCAGGGAGAACATTAGGAGAGCCAAAGCACAGCTAGAGCTCAACTTGGCTACAGCTGTTAAGGATAATAAAAAATGTTTCTATAAATTCATTAACAGCAAAAGGAGGATTAGGGAAAATCTCCCTCCTTTACTGGATGCAGAGGGAAACACGGTAAGTAAGGATGAGGAAAAGGCTGAGGTGCTCATCGCCTACTTTGCCTCAGTCTTTAGCAGTGGAACTGGCTGTTCCCTGGACACCCAGCCTCATGAGCTGGGAGATGGGGAGGGGAAGCAGACTGAGGTCAGCACAGTTGAAGAGGAGGTGGTCAGAGACCTGCTACACTACTTGGATGCACACAAGTCTGTGGGACCAGATGGGTTACACCCTTGGGTGCTGAAAGAGTTGGCAGATGTGCTCGCCAAGCCACTTTCCATGATTTACCTGAAATCATGGCTAACTGGGGAGGTCCCATTGGAATGAAGGGTAGAAAATGCAACACCCATCTACAAGAAGGGCAGAAAGGATGATCCAGGAAACTATAGACCTGTCAGTCTGACCTCGGTGCCAGTGAAGGTCATGGAGCAGGTCATCTCGGGTGCCATTAAAAGTCATATAATGGACAACCAGGGGATCAGACCTAGCCAGCATGGGTTTATGAAAGACAGGTCCTGCCTCACAAACCTGATCTCCTTCTACGACAAGATGACCCGATCACTGGACGCGGGATAAGCTGGTGATATTGTCTACCTGGATTTTCGAAAAGCGTTCGACACAGTTCCCCATAGAATTCTCATAGAAAAACCGGCTGCCCATGGCCTGGATGAGCAAACGGGGTCAAGCACTGGCTGGATGGATGGTCCCAGAGAGTGGTGGTTAATGGAGCTAAATCCAGCTGGCAGCCAGTCACAAGTGGTGTTTCCTCAGGGCTCAGTGTTGGGACTGAGTTATTTTTAAAATCTTTGAACTGGCTAATGATTAAGTGCTGCTAGTCATTAATAAATCTTGATTTGCTGCTAAATATGTAATCATGTAATATTTTAATCTGTGACAGAGGACTGCAACATGTGGAAGTGACCCATGCCAGAGCATCTCAAGAATAATGCAACACGAGAAGAGAACTCACGATGAAGAAAGTTTGTGGAGGACTGTCTCCCATGAGAAGGGAGCCATGTGGAGCAGGGGGAAGAATGCAGAAGATTGGTTCCATCCCACCTTGCAGGAAGAAATGGTGGGTTGACTGTAGCCCCCATTCCCTGACCCTGCACCGCTGGAGAAGGAGGTAGAGATATTGGGAACAAAACTGAGCCTAGGAAGAAAGGAGACATAGGGGGAGGTGGGTTTTTTTAGGATATGGTAACTTCTCACTGTCCCATTCTACCTGTTAAGTGTCGTTGTTAGTGTTTGAATTAAAGTGATGACCTGTTTCTTCCCCTAACGAGGCTGTCTTTTGCCTGTGACCATAATGGGTGAGATACTTCTCCCTGTCCTTATCTCGATTTATGAGCCTTTTGATTCATTTTCACCTTCCCAGCACTGCGGGGGGAAGGGGTGAGTGAATGGCTGCGTGGTGCTCAATTACCCTCTGGGATCAAACCAGGACAGGAACATAATCTAGCAAATAGACCTCTGTGAATGATTAGTTTTACGATCTAATTAATTCAGTCACATGCAGCCGATATAATTTCTAGATATACCAGATGCTGAACACTCAAAAGGCTAAACATAATACCACTAGTCTATGACTAAACTCATGAAAGTTAGAATCTATGCCTTCGCTGAAATACTTTGTTGCTTTCTACTGCAAGTGTCTGAAAGCAGAAGTGTGTATCAAGCGAAATATTTTATTTACCTCAGAACAATTTTGGGGGTTTGGTTTTGTTTTTTTTTTTTTAAGAATTTTTTGTGTGTGTTCCTGATTGATCTAAAGAAAAAACTTTGAACAATTAACAAGAACACATTTGAACAATTACATACATTGATGAAAAGCCTTAATCCTAGAATACAGCCTTGACCAATACTAGATTTCTATGTTTATGCTACAGAACAGAAAAATCATAAAATAAAGATTAAAACTCTGATGTTTTACTAGCTATTCCTTAACCCTGCAACACAAGATATTGTTTACAGGAACACATATGCTGCTCCCAGCACAATGGTCATTACTGGTTGCTATAAACAGTGTTTCGTAAAACAAAATTATTTTGTTTCTAAGTTCTAGATGAAGAGCTGAAAAAAGATACATTAGTATTATTCATGCTCCTTGGTGGGTACAGCTTGTTGTTGAGAAAATAGAAAAGCCATCATTTCATTATCTTATTGAATAAGTAATTACAAATCTTACATTGTTTAAATTTAACAAAAAAGGAACTTGTATCTCTGTAATAGATAGCAATGATATAAGCTATAGGAAATGTTTTAGTTTTTTATCAAAATAATAGGCAATAAACAAACATTTCATGTCTGTTGCATGAAAAGTTAATCTTACATACATAACCATCTATGATTCTCTAAAATTTTGCTAAACATAGCAAAAATTTTAAATGCTGTTAGCTTTTTCATTATTTTTAAAAAGAAGATATTAGAAACTAGGCATCTTCTGTACAAAAAGAGCAGTTTAAACCTGCATATAAAGGTTAGAAAAAAATGTTTAAAAGTTTCAAAATCTGACAAACTACTGGAAACCTTAGATAAAATATACATTTTTCTTAATAAGCTTAAATATTTTTAAGCTTAAACCTGAAGCTTCTGTGATATGTTGGATACATCTAGGCCCATACCTTTTTCAGGAGATAAATTATGTGCCTTTTTAAACCTTTGTCTCTTCAGAAATTAACAGCTGAATATCTTGGAAAGGTCATTTAAGAATCCAAGGGTGCGTCTGCCTGGCATGGTGAATTATTAAAAAGAACTAGCACTTAAAAATTAATTGTTCTAAATCATAAGATGGTGTCATCTTTTTTCATGAAGAGAGACAAATAGTTGAAATATATTATGAAGGATTATTTGTTTCTGCTGGTTTTATAATCCTTCAAATTTTGCTTTCCTGGAAACAGAATTTGGTCCATGATTTTGCATTTTTTCTTTGAAGTTTTCGATATTGGCCTCTGTCAGAGAGAGTTGACTAGTCAAGATGAATCTCTAGTTTGAGCTAATGTAAGAATTATTTTTTATGTTCTCAGTGTCGCTATTAGATGGTGTTAAAGGCTGGAGGAAGAATATAGGAAAAACAATAAAGAAAAAAAAAAGATTATTGTAACTGGGTTACATGTCAGAAGCCAAAAAACTAACAAAAAACCCCATATATCAAGATATCCAAGGGCAAGATAATTGGGGAGTACATCTTGCAGTTAAGGAAAATCTTAAGTGGTAAAACCAGACTACAAGGAGGTCACTTGAGTATTCTAAAATCTGAGGCTAAATTATTAGGTATAAAACTAAATCAGAAGTGAACAAAGCACAATTTAGATTAAAAACAAGCAACCAAAAACTTTCCACAAAGGTTAACTATGATCAAGACTTGTTTATGTTATACCTGATGAATGTGAACAGGGAAGGAACCACAGGAATATCTTTCTGAGCCTTTAGCGCTAATAAATTGCAATCTTAAAATTTAAAAATGTGAAAGAGAAAATGATGTTAACACCTAACAACATCATGTATTAATGAATTGAGCTGACATTTGGAAAAGAGTGGAATCAGTAACAAAATAGAATCATAAATCATAGAGACTAAATGTGCCAAGCCATCTCGATTTTTCTGGTACTGATACAATTGCAGAACTATGAGAAAGGCATGCAGGAGATCTATCTGGATTTCTCAAAATGTATTTGATGCTATGTCTCAGCATATCCTATGGGGAAATTAAATCAAATTGGTTTGGAGAGAAATACAATTAAATGAATCAAAAGATGTCTGTCTAACTCAGGAGAGGGTAATTATAAATAGTACCTCCATCTAGATGAAGAAATAATGTCCAGCACTGTTCCCCACAAATGCCCTTGGGGTCTTATTTTATCCAATATCTTTATCCTGAAAATTTATAAGAACAAGGATATAGTTACATTCACAATTACTGAGCACTTATCCCCTTGTTGGAAAAACCCCATACTATTATTCAAACCTTGACAACCCCATTGGTATCCACACTGCAGATCCTTGGGCAATAATCTTGGAGTGCCTCTCTGAAGTTGCAGTGTAGGCACGACAGGAATGTGTTATCCCATACACCTTGCTAGAGGCCAAGCAAGTTCTTGTGATCCCTGCATCACATTAACTGTGTGCTACAGATGACTACTTATGCCATGACAACCTTGAAAAAACCCACACTTTTCTTCCTGAAGAGGAAAAATAAGAGGATCCATGGCAGGATCCACCAGACAACTGACATTATCATCCCCACACACAACTGTACATACCTCATTATCTTGCAGACCAGTAAATTTCAGTATAATTTCCATTACTGAGAACAGGTGTCAGGCTGTGTCAGGTCCCAGGGGGTGACCGAGCCATCCTTGGCCTGAGAAGGGCTGAGCTGGGTTTACGAGGCACCCCGTGGCCAAGTGCCCATTGCCCAGCCTGCCTGAGCTCCATGTCTGCTGCTGGGCACATGGGGGTGGTGAAGCAGCTTTCACCCCTTACCTGGGGACAGAGGAAAAGGCGTGGGTAAGAACAGGAAAATGTATATAAAAGAATGCAAGTAAGAATAGAAAGCAATTCCCACCATGAACCCCTGGATCCTGTTGGCAAAGACCTCAGGATGCTACCAACACATCTTATTTCACCACTCTCTCTTTCTTGTTGAGGAAGCCTGAATCTGCCAGCTTTGGGATTTTGATGAATTGTTATATTCACCAGAAGAGTGAATATAACACCAGAGAAAAGGGAACGGGGATTAATAAATTATTTTGTATAACACTTTCAAAGGTATTAATGAGGTTTTCCTGTGTTAATGTCAATTGTGAGTGCTAGTATTACTTTAATTGGACTAATAATTTGGCCTATGGGACTGCTAAAACATTAATTTGGTTAAAAATAAAATTCCTAGCTTCATATAGATAGTGTGCTCCCCCTTGCCCACAACAAGATTTGAGTACAACAGCCTCATACTCTTGCTGGAAACAACCTCTGAAATTGACATTACTGCCTGGGCTGGGCTTCGCTACTTGGTGGAATTGGGTATGGAGGCAGTGTTTAGTAAGTCCTTCTGCCTAGATTTGCAATGTTCTAAGGCTGAAAACAGCTGTAAGGTATACAAATATGCACTTCAGTTGGCAGAAACTGACATACACTGGTCAAGGTCATCCAAGATTCAACATTTCTAGGACTATATGTTAACATTCTGAGAAAGTATTTTTCCTGAAAGGTACCCTGTTGCAACTGTTTGTGGAGTAAGACCGTCAGATTGTCATGTCTTCCTCTCTTCAGTACCATACACCAACATGCACCTAGGCTTGCATGGCACTCAGAACTGGGGATATGCAACAAGGAGATATTCTTAGCTTTTCCATAGTAGCTATGATCAGTGGATTCATGCACAGATGTGTGATTTTTGTTTCTACCAGTGGCAGACAGTCAACTTCTTAATAACTGTGGAACCCATTTACCTCTTTCAGTTTTAAGCAGAAAAATTTGTTTGAACAGTCTCTGCCACTTACGCATCCTTTTAAAATTTAGAATAATCCATGGAGGGAGAGCGAAAGGAAGGATTTAACTAATGGGCTGCCCCATGCACTAGTCCTTCCCCTGCTGACTAATCCAGGACAGACTCTTCAGTCCTCCCACTGTCCCTTTTCATTTCTTCTCTGTAACCAAATGCTGCTTTGGATCATTTCTTCCCATTTCTCATCTGTCTGTTGCCAAATGATGATGTCACTCTGCTGTCCCTTCAAGTTCAGGCTCTCCAGGAGGAGATGCTCACTAAGTTAATATTATATAAAAAAATTCAGCTTCCTGCAACCCATCTTCAAGAATCACTTCTCCACTCTACCCCAAAATTATCTTTCCTACTGCTGTGAGACTTCTTAAGGAACCTTATAATCCTGTAAGGATTTTTTATTACATCATTACAGTTTCCTCCAGGCAGACTCGCTTGATATTTATTTTCTACTGCTTCAGTTTCAGTTCTCTCTCTCTCCCCTAGTCTCTGCTCCTAATCTTCTGGTCTAAACCCTTTTCCTAAAGAAGTGTAAATGGGCTGTATCTCATATATCTGACAGGGCACTGCATTTATTTTGCTTAAAATGGCAGGGACATGTGCAGAAACAGTGAATATGTAACCTTTACAAATATTTAGTGGAGTTCTTTACTCTTGTTGGAGTGTTTAATTTCAAGCATAGTTTATAATAGTCTTTTTTTTTTTTTTTTTTTTCAGAATAGTGTCACCTTCTATAAATAGGGTCTAGAAGTAGAAGAAATCTTTTAAGTAAATATTAAAGATAAGATATCCTGAGGGTACATGTACAAAAACCTAGGAACCCTTTTTATGGCCTCCACCCTGCTGTTGATTCCTCTACAGAAAATGTTTCACAGATGTTAAGCAAGTGGAAACACTTAAATCTTCGGTAATAAGACAAATGTTCCTCTTTGCAGATAATGTATCATCGTGACTATCACAAGCCAGCCAAGGACAATAAAATATGCATAGAAAGGACAGCAAATTCTGATAGTCTACCCTGATTCCAAAACTTTAAAACTTAGTATGGCATTTATAAACAAGTTTCATACATTGTTATGCAAATTTTTGAAAGATTATTTAAAAAGTTATTCTATCCTTTCTACATGTCCTGGTGTGTTTTCCTTTATTTTTTTAAGAAATTAGGCTATCCATTAATTTTTCACCCTAAATGTAAAAAATTATTACAACAGAATATTGCTTCATGGTGAATTCGCAGATTTATAATCACTTGAGGGGTCCAGAAGTCTAGCTGCAAATTTGCTTGGAATAAAAATAACACATGTTCTTTGCAAAATTCCTCATATCTATTTTTCAAACTGAATCTAAACTCCGTCTCATGTTCTGTTCCAACTAATGTCTTACATTCAAATTTTAGTCATTCTGAGTTGCTGGAAAATGTATAAAATAGATATATTTTTAGTTTTTTCCTTGAATACAAAAACTGTCTGTGAAACTGAAAAATAAAATTTTGCATTCTCCGGTGGTACGATTATGTTTTCCTCTTCTCTGCCTTGCTACTTCACTTCACATAGTGCCCCACAAATACTATATAAAACTTTTAAGAACCAAACTGTAGTTTCTTCCAAAGGAAACTGTCAAACTCAACTTCAAAACACTGAAGCAAGCATACAAATGCAGTCACAGAACAATGCATAACAATGTAACATTCTTTTAAGAGTGCCATGGAGAACACAAGTAAATTTGACTTAGCTGCACACAGTTGATACAACACCTGGATCTGCAATATTAAAAAAAAAGAGGATAAATCTCCCTTAAACATTTCTGTCTGATCCTTGAGTTTAACTCGTCCACATCATAACACAGCCACTTCAGGCCCTTTGTGGTATATAGTAACTTGCAAGCACAGACAGCATCAAATACTAAATTCATGTTAAATCCATAGGTCCCCAAAGAGAGTTTTTGCTTTCGGATTATTTCTTCCCCAGTTAGAGCACATTAGCAAATCCCAGTTAGCAGAAGTATCTAGATCTTCATTTGTGAAATAATGAAGCACAAATGCTGTCAAAACTCAAAGTGAGCTCTGTTTTCTTCCTTTGTTAGTCATGAATTTTATTTTCCTCACGCTGTTGTCAGGTGGGTTTCTTTCAACATCTCCCAGTTAAATTTTTACTCAGTTTGTTTGGTGTTTTATTTCATGTATTTTGAGAAGAAGCAAACTTTGGCTCCATTGCAAAGTTCTGCAAATTAACAAACTAGCTGAAAACAAGACCATTAATGATATCTGACTTGCATTAATTAGAAGTCATGAATTTTTTGATCACAACTATTGACTCAGTTAATAAGCTTACTTCCACAAATATTATATACCATATACAATGCTAGAAGGTAAAATAAATGTTTATTTTAATATATTCTGTATTGTAACTTTGTGACAGCCATACTATTTCTTCCCTCTGTCTTATCATCTACACACATTTATTGTAAGGAATTAGTCCAAGTTCCTTTTGCAAGAGTACAGTTTATTGGATATTATAGAGAGTTTTGTCTAAGCTGAGATCAGCTTTGCTTTGTCCACAATGAGGATCCAAAGGATTATTGCTGGGGGTCTCACAACAGGGTAGAAGAGAAGGAAAAGGACCACTTTTATAAAATTTTGTGCAATGTAGTTATATTTACTTTCTATATTAGCAATGTTCACTGATGGTTTTGTACTTAGTTATGAAATTATGTAAATTTATGTGCTCTGAGCATTATATAATGGATTATTATACCTTCTAAAATATAAATCTAAAACCTTAAATGTCTTACAGAACAATCTCCCCATTATAGATCTGTATAATATTGTATTTACATTCTATCATTACTTCTCATTGTAATTATATGTATACAGCTTTAGAGAAGCTCAATTTCTTTTTCCTTCCTTCCTTTAGGTTATATTTAATTAGTTTAATTCCAACTCATGCCCTTCTGGCATCATCATTAACACAGACTTAGTATAATTAGCATTTTAATGTACAATAAATAATCCTGTACAAGTCAGTTTTTTACATTACTCCTTCCATTTTAACAACAAACCTATAAACCTCTTTTCCATTTATGTGCTAATTTTTTTCTTTTTTTTTTTTTTTTTTCCCAAGGATAACTGAGTACAGAGCAAAACACAGAAATATTAATTGAACATTCTTTCACTTATCAACTCATTTTGACCTTATTGCCCTTAGACCTTCACAGTATTTTATGCTGTATTCAATAGTAGCCATCAAACTGGTTGACTGAAGCATCTATTTGTAGCTGGTCCACTCCTGGTCTCCTAAAGGACTTTTAGGGATTTGAGCTCTTAGATTCTAAATTATTAGTTTACTTCATAAATTTACCCGGTTGTAAACCAAAGTATGGCTTGAAAAAACTGGATGAACAAATACAAAAGATAATGAAATTGTTATGAAATTCAGAAAAATAGCAATGTTACAAATGGGCTTTTTAAATTTTATTATTTAAAATCATTATTTGCAGTCCATGGAAGTGCAGAGAAGGCTCAAAAGCTAAGATTTTTTTGAAAATGTAACTATACTTTTACTTCTGTCTTTCCACCTCCAAATCCACATACTGCAAATATTCAAACTGCAAGTAATGCTTTTAGAAGCTTTATGCCTTAATCCATAGGTCTCACTTAAAATCAATCCAACAAAATTCACAACAAACTTTTTGAAATAAAATAAGTCAGAGCACGTATAATTTCATCAAGTCTCTCTAAGAATAACCTTTCCAATAAGAAGAATCTGTGGAAGCAAGAAGACGACAATGAAATCAAACAGAATTTCTACCTTTAAAAAACGACCTCAACACCAACAGACTTCAGAAGGATGTAAATGTTTTATAGTTAAGATCAAATTTTAACATTGAAGCTTAAATCCGTCAAAATAACATTAAATTTCACAGAGAAATTACTACCAAAATTATGCCACTTAAATAGAACAAACTAATTTTCATGTCAGAATGAGCTGTGACCTTTCAGAAATGAGTTAAGTGGGAAGTCCAGTTCCCAGCAGATAAGCAATCAAGGAAAGAAAGAAAGGAAAAAAAAAAAAAAAAAGACCACCAGAGCTAGAAATACACTACTCATCATTTGTTGAGTGAATTTATTAGAATATACAGAGTATCTGGGAGAGATTGTGACAATTTATATTTCAAAAACTTAAAGCACCATTATACGTTTCTATATGATTCTATACTGCTTTTATTTTTTCATATGTCTGTTCTTGCATGGAGGGATGATTTGAAGGAGTTCCTTTGAGTTCAGGTTAATTTCTACCTCTGCTTTACTTTTTCTCCTCCTTCACCTTCTTTATGCTGTTTTTGTGTTTTCTGCAAATTTGTCTTTGACACGCACAATTCTGTGAATGCATGCATAATTCAATAACATTTAAGTTTCTTGAACTTTAGAATACAGAGCTATGCTATTATGCCTCAGTAATTTACTTTGCAAAACTGCTGGCACATAATTCTGTCATGTAATCCTTTTCTGTTAATTCTGTCTGTTGATAATTTCAGTTATTTTATACTGCCAATAAGTCACTGATGTTTATAACAGAGACTTTGCTATACATATTAGCTATGAAGAAAAATTAGCTTATGTGGAGTATCCATTTGAAAGTTGAAAACCATTCCAATATATGAAAACCTTCCATTTGGGCAGGAAATAACTTGGCATAGCTCCTTCATCTGTAAATTGGAAACACCATTACTGGTTTAAAAATATTACTGCTTTTTTAGATGCATCTACCTATTCTGATATGCTTTTACACTTTAGCAAATAAATAAGTGAAGAAAGGGGGATCTTTAATGTTTTTTACTAGACTGATAATTTGTGAAATTACCTGTAATTAATTTCAAAATATATATCAGAAGTTTTTTATGACTTACAAAGTTTCAAGTACTGACCTACAGTAGCTGGGCTGGCTGCAGTTTAAGTCTTGGTCTGTTTTCCATGTCATCCTTGATAAAGCTCCATTTACTATATCAGACTTCTAGAGGTTTTGCATATGTAGTAAAGATCCAGTTTTCTAGTAACCTGTACCTATGCACATTCTATAACTTTGAAGTAGGAAAAAAAAAAAGTCTGAAGAAAAAAAAAATTACTGCTTTCTTTTAGTCAGCAGGATGAAAATGAAGTTAGGCAGGAAGCAGATGTATTGAAAGAAAAATGTATATATTGTTCCATATTTTATATAAACAGAAAGAGTCACCTTCAATTTGTAAAGAAATACACTTATATTCTGAACAGACTTTGATCAGTCTGATTGAAAAATATGTCTGATAACACCCAGAGCAGATGCAGTAGAAGGAAAAGTATAATAAAAAGCTTGCCATACATGCATATAGATTGGAGACACAATAAAAACCCTAAGATGCTGGAAATACTTCAGCGTGTAGGATAATAAAAAAAAGTTTCTACATCAATATCTTAACTGTATTTTATTTTTTGTTAGACAGAGAGGAAGATAATGGTCATGAAAAAACAATACTTACAGAGAAAAATATGAGATGATAACATTGACTCTAGGGAAAAATAGTTCTAATTAATTTTTGTTTACTTTGTCTAATATATACTGACAAAGTCTCTGATGCAGTAGAATTGCATACACACACAAAAAAATACATGTTAACATATTTAAGCTTCGGGTTTTTCAATAATATATTCACCACTTTCCAGAGATGACCTTTTCAAATAATTTCAGTGGATTGCATCTACAAGAGATTTTATTTTCTTTGGGATTATGCATTTCTACAGGGAGAAAAAAAATTAAAAGGGGTGCTAGAAAAGGAAAAAGGAAAAAAAGTTGTCATTATTTTGAGTTTAAAAAATTTTATATCTGGTCCTTATGACAAAACACATTTCAGGAGGAAATAAGCAGAAAGGGAATGAAATGCAGAATATAAAATAAGAGTTTGATTTATTTTCATCAATGTCCAATTTTAGAATTTCTTAACTGTCAGCTGACTGGATGCTGGAACCATGATTTTATTTTCATTTCATTGTCATTTTGTACCAAACTTTCTGAACTTAAGAAAAAAAAAAAACAAACAAACCAACTAAGAAAATGTGTTAGAAGTTCAGGGCTAAGAAACATGTTTAAGATCTTCACAACAAAGCTATTCCTTGTTAACTGTTTTGAGGATTGTCTTAAAGATCATATCAATAATAAAACTAAATAAGCTTTGGAAGAACAATAAGTAAGTAATTCTATATTTTGAAAGTAGACTCATTAGTTATTTGTGTATTAGATAATAAATGTTATCTGAAAATTCCAAAGTACAAGTCTGAATCAAAAATTTGAACATTTTGTTTAAACACGTTTCTTCCATGGTTAATAAAAATAATTTCCCTTTATTAAAAAAATAATATTTTGCTTAAGGGGAAAAATATAGCTCTAAGAATGGTGTAAAATATGATTGTCTTAATTCCCTTGCTATTCTATTCAGTAATTCTTAAAAGCACAATAAATAACATACCCTGAAGAAGGAGTCAGAAGCTGGTATTCTGTCACTGTTTTGCCTCCACTTTCAGAGTCAGGTTTCCTTTGTTTATTTTCTTTTTCAAGCCCCATGAGTCTCCCACTTTTGTCTAAACTATGGTCAATCCCAGGGGAAGAAGGCGGTCCCAGGCAGTGCTTCACAGAGGCTTAAGTAGGTCTAATATTCAAGTTTCCCACTTTTGTAATATCAGCTATAAATCCAAAGCTATTGTTCAAAAGCAGTGTCATAGTTTTTACTTTTACATGGCTATCCTCTTGCTTGGATGGTGCTAGCGCTGGGTATGTTTAAATTGCATAGGTTTTTCTGAGTTTATGAGCTATGAAGGAGGTTTAGCATTACTTCTGAATTTCAGCAGATAAAATTATCTTTCTTACATAAGAAATAGGTGAAGTAAAAGCAAATAATATATTGGAGGAAATCAAACACTTACTTATATTGTAAATATCTGTTTTGTTTAATTCCTAAGTGTTGGTATCATGAACCATAGATTAACAAACAATTTGTAATGGCACAAACCAATACTGTTATTAAAAAGAAAGAAACAAAAAAATCCTCTGCTCTCTTCCTATTCCTAGATGCTTTTTCTCTTCTCTGTCCTTCCCCTTTTTGCCATTATAGGTTTCTGAAGACTTGCATAAGTCAAACTAGAGCATGAAAATAATAAACTTATTTTAAGATGGATCATCTTCCTCATCCATTTCTTTATGAAACTTCACCGAGCAGCAGCCTAGGCTGGCATAGTGATGGGACAAACATGGAGTCTTTCTGAAGCAGCACTGGTTTAAAACATCTGCGAACCTCAACTCAAGTACTGGGGCTATCAGAAAGATGGGGAAAAAGGGAGATATGTTACCAGACACATACTATCAATACTTCTGCAAGTTTAAAATTTAAATTATTTTAGTAATGTCGTGGCTTAAGCTCAGAGGGCAACTGAGCACCATGCAGCTGCTCACACACTCCTCCCCCCTCAGGGATGGGGAGGAAAAAATAAAACAAAAGCCTCAGGAATCAAGACAAGGACAGGGAGGGATGACCATCAATTATGGTCACAAGCAAAAGACAGACTCAGACAAAAAAACCCAACGATTTAATTTGAACGAAAGACAGACTTGATTGGGGAAGAAAAAAATTATTGATTTAATTTGAGCACCACCACCGCTACCACTTAATTTACTGATCAAACAGAGCAGAACAGTGAGAAATACAACCACATCTTAAAAACACCTTCCCCCCACCCTTCCCTTTTACCTGGGCTGAGCTTTGCTCCTGATTTCTCTACCTTCTCCTGCCTAGTGGTGCAGGGGAGCAGGCAGTGGGGATTGCGGTCAGTTCATCACCCATTGTTTCTGCCTCTCCTCATCCTCAGGGGAGGACTCCTCACACTCTTCCTCTGCTCTGGCACGGGGTCCTTCACATGGGAGACAGTCCTCCATGAACTTCCTCCAATGTGAGTCCTTCCCACAGGCTGCAGCTCTTCCCAAACTGCTCCAGTGTGGAACCCTCCCACAGGCTGCAGCTCTACCCATGAACAGACTGCTCCAGTGGGGGCTTCTTGCCTCAGAGTCCCGGCCTTCTTTGGGTGCAGCCACCTGCTCCAGCGTGAGGTCCTCCACGGGCTGCAGGTGGGCATCTGCTCCACCGGTGACCTCCATGGGCTGCAGGGGCACAACCTGCCCTCTCAACAAGTGCACTCTTAAGAGGTGAGTGGAAGAGTGCACCTCCCCCCTTCTTTTCTTCCACTCACCTCAGTGTTTGCACAGGTATTTCTTTCACAACTCCTCCTCCTCCTCTCAGATTCACCTTCTTAAATATATTATCACAGAGGTGCAGCCACCATTGCTAATTGGCTCAGCCTTGACCAGAGGTGGGTCTGACTTGGAGCCAGGGGAGCTTTGAGAAGCTTCTCACAGGAGTCATCCCTGTGGCTCCTGCCCAATACAAGTAATTAAGACTACTTCGTCACAGGCTGAGACAATTGCCTTTTTTATTAATACTTTAAAATCCTGTTTTTAAAAAAACAATGGTGTAACAATGTAATATGCAATAATAACACCATTAACTAAAAACCATATTGCCACTATAATAATCAGTTATTGTCTAACTGCATTGTCATGATATGGGCCTTCTTAGTGAGATGGAAAACACAGAACTGCATTCAGTAGGTTGTTGTAAATGTACAACTACAGTTGTAAAATACAAACAACAGTTGGGATAGGTGCCAGATTGTCAGTCTTGCATAACTTTCAGTAAGGATGATTAAGTCTCATATCTGCACAAGAAACTACTGACTGCAACAGTGGATGCATGACAACTCCTATATTGCTAAAAACTTGATCTCTAGAAGAATCAACAGTCCTGAGATAAACACTGGACTATGTGTAGGACAACTGTTGAGGATTAAGTGTCTTGGTAAACAAGTCACAAAAGCCAGCATTCTGAGTGAACAAGCCTACACTACTCAATAAAGGGAATTATGTACCTTAAATTAGAGGAACAGGAAAAGATTTATTTTTCTACAAGCCGTGTTCACACAGGGCATCCCTTCTTTCCTCCATATAAAGATCCCAGAATCCTCTTCTGAACTAAACATTTCCAATTTTTGCTAGGGTCTTGTCCAAAATACAGCACCCCTGAAATCCTTAGGATACAACAGGTTTTAATGGAATTGTGTCATGAACAATCTGAATGAACCAGATTATAGACCATTCTCCTTCCCTACAGTCTTTCTCCTTTTTCTTCCCTTCTAACAAATTCTTCCCTCTGTAATTGCAACTCAGTGTTGAAAATACAAATATTGAACATTTACAAACTTCTCAAATTTCTTTTAGTAACCAAAAACATATGTATATGCACACACACATTTGCATTTCTAGCCCCACCACAAAAAAAAAAAAAAAAAAAAAAAAAAGGAGCAGGGAGTAACCCCTTGCCTTAAAGTACAGCACTAGGAAAAGAAGTTGTACTACTTTCCCTTTTACTCTTTATCAGCCCCTCAGTCCCATCTTATTTGACAAATCAATTGCTGAATACACACGAAGGATTTTTATTCCTCCCTCTTCACCACTGCTACCTGAGGAGATTATTGAAAACTGCCTATCCAGTACAGATGTCCCAGCCAACAGATTATAAAATCTTATAACAAGGTATCATTACTCCTGTCCTAATTCCCTTTGCATAAAGGAGTTAATGGTTCATTGAACCAGAAAGGACAAACAGACTACAAAAGATATCATACCAATCACTTAGAAGGAAGGAGACCTTGGTTCCAGTTTCAATTTCAAAGACCTTTATAAAACTTTAGTGAATAATATCAAGTACAGAAACAGTCCTTAATGAAATGTGTACAAGACGCTGTGGTGGTGGTAACTGTAACAACATTTTAAAAGAGAAGAGTTAATAATATTATCAGTATTACTAGTTAAAATACTAATTTTTGTGTTTTTCTTTTTTTTTTTTTTTCTACTTTAAAACACTACAAAGGCCAGATAAAAACTTTATTTATCTATTTTTAGTTTTAGCCTTGAAGAATATTACTTGGTTTTGTTGGTTTTTATTTGCATAAAATTTGTGAGATATTTAAAACAGTTGCTATTCAGAATATAACAGCTTTTTTAAAAAAGATATGTGCAATTGTAATTTTTTAATGATATATAGGTTGAAATAGTCCCTAGAAGAAGGAAAGTAACATTTATTATGATTTGTTTCTTGAGTAAGATGAGGTGGAGGACTGAAACTTCAGTGTTACTGACTTTAGCAAACTATTTCTTAAAATTCAGATTTACAGAAACCCCAAGCAAATATTCCCACAGCTGTGGGACTCCAGCTTTAAAAATTCTGTGTGATGTCTATAGTACAATTACCAGTGAAATCCACATTTACCTTAATATTTAATATTACTGCATGAAAATCAAGCCAGCTGCAGAAGAATTAAATTTCCATATTTTTTTTATATAATAGATAACAAAGTTAGTCTTTATGTTGGCATGACAAAATGATTAAGATTTTTAGATGGTTGGATTATAAAGTAACTAAAGCTGAGTTTTTTATAATAATGCACTGCTATATCATAACCTTATATATATTTTATAAAGAAAAAGAGAAAAACTCTGACAGCTGATGTTTAAATCCCTTTAAACACCTTTCCATTTATGTTCAGTCTCCCAACACCTTTAACAACCCAATTGAACCCAATCAGAACATTATATCTGCTTTTTTTTTTTTTTTTTAAGTCAGCAGATATAAAAATAATAAGAAGAAAATGGAATTCCCAGGTTGTTCTGATCAGTATAGAAAGCAAAAGAATTCTTTCAGTATGAAATGTTCTTAACTGGATTGTTTGGCATTATTTACCCTACATATAGAGGCACTTCAGTATATTCATGATAGCTTGTGATGAGGAGATCCCAGCTAATGCAGGTGATGTAGGTGAACATCAGTGAAGAGCAACCATTTCCATTGTTTAAAAAAATAATTTTCTTGCAAACAAGACCATCCAATCTCTCAGAAAAATAAAACCTTTATTCAGATTCATAAAAACCTTACACTGAGTTTTGAAAACTTCTGTAAATACCCATTTGCTTTCAAAAGGCTCTTGAATGTAATGAAAACCAATCCAATACTGTATCCTACAAATATCGTTTTCGTATTGTAAGGTAATCTCAGCAGCAGAGCTGTTTTCAGCATAGTATCACCTGGTTATTTAAAAACAAACCCAGTGAACTCTTTAATTTTTTTTTAAAGCATTTTTCTGCATTCTATAAATTCTAACCTTCATTTACAGATATCTTTCTAATTAATTTTTCTGTCAGACACTTACCGAGATATGAAGTCATATAGTCTATTGCTCTTCTAACTCAACCCATTTTCACTTGAATAGTTACAGATTAGGTTTTAATGCTCGATATTCTAATTACTAATGTTATAGTGAACATAAAGTTGGATACTTTAAAAAGAGAAAACATTTTTTAACATATTTGATTGAATTAAAGTAGGAAAAACAACATCAGTACTCTACATTATATTAATTAGGCCATCTTATGTATTTTCAGGTAATCTAGTGATTATTGTGATTCCCTTCTAGGGAATTCTACAGCTGCTAAAAATGAATTTCATGATAAGTAGATCAGTTAATGAAAAGGCTAAATTAAGAGCTGTAGAAAATGAACTGGGAAAAGAACAATAAAAGATCTAATATTTACTATATCCCTGAAGTCTCACAGAACACTTCCACTGTTTATAATGGTCTTATTTGTTGTTGTTCCATATTGCCAAATAATATACTGAAAAATTGGAAAATATTAAAAAATTATGATAAAAACTGATATGAAAGATTAACCATGTAACTTAAATACCGAGAAAGACAAGAAAAGATTTTAATTATTCTTTTCCTGAGTGAATGAGCTATCATTAGTTTTAGACCTTATAAAGAAAAAGTTCTTAATCTCATAAAGACAACCTTAGTATTAAACAATCTGTTCAAGAATCCATTGTTAAACAATGCTTGCTTAGGAACTTTGGCAAAAAGTTAAGCAGTTCCTCAACTTCTTTTCTTAATTTTTTTAGGAAGATCCATTTCTGTGCAGATACATAAACTCTAAGGCAAGGCACTGAAAAAAACAAGCACTCAAATCACAGCCTGCTTCTGAGAAACTTAGGCATATACATTTGTGAAGACTAGGTAGACTGTAGTGCATAAATATTGGTACAAAAATGAGAAAAAAGACAGTACAGAGAGGAAAGACAAGAGATTAAAAAAAATCACCATATAACAGTTTAAGGGTCCATTTAGTAGACTCTTAGTATTCAAAGTGCTAACTGTATATTCAGTCAGAAGAAATATATTGACTAAAGAAGATGGTTTAGCAACTTCATAATAGTTTACAAAAATCTATCAAATTTGTGAGTATATTGCTAAAACTTCAAGAGTACTATTGTTAAAAACAGTTTGTCAGATAACCTGATATTCATTCTTTTCCAAGGTGTCTGTAGATCCTTGATTTTATATACATATTGTCTAGCTCTTAAGCATCAGATTCAACTATGGTTTGGTAAGTATCAGACATAATAGAAACTATAATAGTCAAATACATCTCAAAATTAACAAAATTGAAAGAAGCTCTAAAAAATTAAGGGGTTCAGATATGCCTGATTACTTACTTTTGTGTCATCTCAGACAAGTAATTGAAAGCTATTAATACATATATATTTAAATACATAAATAATAGGATTTTATCACTTCTGTTCTTTGAGAACAAGGACTTAAAATATGGATGAACTGACTGCCTGACTTCTCTGATATTTAATATTGAACATAATAATTCAAAATACATGCTGATATGATATTTTGTTTTCACATTCAGAGGGTTTGTTTTCAGGATATGTGGAGTTAAGAAGTAGTTCTGTTTGTGTGCCTATTAGTTCCCATTCACTCTGTTGGATTATTTTGAGAGATGCTGTCTTAGAGTTAACTGAGAAAACTGGTTCATTGCATATGGACAGGTTATCAGATGTCAATAACAGGGAGTTCATTTCATGGCATTGATAAGAAGTCCAATATCTTTTCTCAAGTTATGATAAAGTATGTTATTTTTTTTTTTATTGCTGCTTATTATTACGAAGCTGGACACTTATTTTTACTCCAGTGTAAAAGCTGATCCTCTAGGCTTTTTAGTTACATCTATTTTTGATTGCAGCATTCTGTACTACAATCATATAAATTTTCAATGTAATTTCTTATAATTATTCTCAATAAATAATGTTCATCTTAAATAGACATAAAAGCATCTGTTTTAATCATAATTCAAATGAGAACACTTAAGGATAACTAAAAGGAGCAATATATAAATAACTTTCTGAATAGTAAAACCTGACTTTGTTATGAAATTGCCCTATCTCAGGCTTAAACTGACACTACAAAGCTAAATAGTTCCCAGCAAAGCAGGGCTGTGTACTTTTTAACCCCCTGGTTCTGTGTATATTAGGTCACATTTGTGTTTGCTCCTCCTTTCATTCCTAAACATAGTGTATTCTCTATAATGGCTTGCTAATATTTTGCTTCTAGGCTTAGAACAAACCTTTGTACATGAAATAGCTATTTATCACAAAGAGAATTCTATATTATTAGAAAACAGCTTCATGCTGTTTCTTTCTCCATGGCATGGCACCAGACATGACTTAACAAGGCAAGGGCACAAATGTGATGCTTTTTTTAGACACCAGATACGATTTCCTCAAATACCAACCTAGTGAACAAGGTGAAGGGAGAATAAGTGCACTACTGAATGGAAAAATACTCAATCACTGTGTACCAAACTATCAAACTATTAAAAGGTTTCTGCGTGGGACATGTTCACAAGGTAATCTTAATCAGTAGGTCTTACTAGTTAATAAATAGAAATTTGAATAGGGAGAGTAATTCATTCAAACATGTTGCTCAATACCTGCAGGCAAAGTTTCACATTGTGATGGGAAATATTGCTTCAGTGGCATACAACGATACTGGAGATCATATGCTCTTTTTCCAAGCCTATTTATAGCCACTGAAGAAAAAGATGGACCTACTATATAAGTATAGGAAGTGTTCACAGACACAGAATGACAGAATGACAGAATCATCTAGGTTGGAAAAGACCTTGAAGATCATCTAGTCCAACCATTAACCTAACACTGACAGTTCCCAACTACACCATATCTCTCAGCGCTATGTCGACTCTACTCTTAAACACCTCCAGGGATGGGGACTCCACCACCTCCCTGGGCAGCCCATTCCAACGCCTAACAACCCGTTCTGTAAAGAAATACTTCCTAATATCCAGTCTTCTACATTTAAATAATATTATATTGAGGTATACTTTTACAGTATCTCATCTGCCGTAAAATTGGTAAAATCTTAAAATCAAACTGTCAAATGTTTATAATGTGAAATTCAAAACCAGTTCAGGTTCAAGCAAAATTTTAAAAAGACACATAGAGCTAAGATAATAAAGGAAGCAATTCTTATAAAGTAACACATTTTAGCAAATAAAAAATACAGATTTGTAATTGCTCTTTTTTTTTTTTTTTTTTTTTTCCTGAATATACGTCTTAGCTATGATTGCACAGGCTTTGTGGTTTGCCATACAATCTTCTTTACTCTTTCAATATATAAAGTGGCATAAAAACATTTACTCTCTTCTTAGGAAATTTGGGAAGATTATTTAATTGACATCTGAAGATCCTGGAAAAGAGAAAACACTGAGTGAATGCTAACCATTTCATTGTATAACACATATGCTGGATAACAATGTAATTCTTCCATGCACAGCTTCTCTACTAGTGACAGGTTCATCAGAAGTGGAAGAATTTTTCTGGTTAAGAATGTAGTATCCAAAAGCTCAGCTCGGTTACAAAACTAGTACAAAAGTAGCTACAATAAGTAAAGTTTGTAGAGGAAGAGCACCTGGATACAAAAACACCCTCCCCCAAGCAAATAACACTTTCTGTTGAAGATGGTGTCACAGTTATTTTTATTTAATCAACGATTTAAAACTTGCTTTAAAATATTTCTCAGATTAAGAGGATATGAAATACCATTTCTTACCTATTTAGCTCAGTATAGGATATTCTGGGAAAGTATTTTCAGGGTTCACATGGCTATGCCCTTGTGTGAGAGTTCGCCAAAAGTAAACATTCCTCAGTTAAGACATGAATAGATTTGATCCAAATCAGGGAAAAATAAAACCTTTTACATTAAGTAAGCTTCAGTTTACCTTGCACAGGAAAAAATCAGTTATGATCTTGCCAAGGGAGTGCTAATTAAATGTAGAATGGTATAGTCTCAGCTTACTTTCAAGGGCAAATTTGATTCCACCTTAGATTCTCATTTTAACTCTGTTCACTTTGCATCTGTGATTGCACATTCAGACTAGCTGAGTATGTCCTAACCACAAGGCTAAATTGTCACTCTCTCTTTCTCTCAGAAAATATTTAAATATATCAGATGTGTTAAGCAGATGGCCAGAATGAAACCTTCTCAGAGTATTCTAAAACTTTAGCTCTTCCTGCATGAGGAGGCAACCAGAATCAATTCTGATAACAAAATTATTTCCTCCTCCTAAAACCTGTCTAAAAGTCTTTATTCTATTGAAAGTAAATGGAAATCTTAGCCATCACCCTCTGAGAGTGTTGTGTAAAAAATGAAGGCTCATGTCTGCAGAGCAAGGGGTAGTACCTCTTAGCCATTTTGCTCCCAGGGACATTATCAGTACTGGCAGATCAAAGGAAAGAAGAAGATATCTTTTTAAGCATATTGCACTAAAGATAAGTATCTGTCCTTTCTTTTGTTTTTATAGCACAGAGAATCCTATTAAAAGCAAGATTCCCAACTATTACGTCATAATGCATCATCTCTAGTTGGTGACAGAGAGTTAGAGCTTTAATGAGAGGAAAAAAGCGTCAAGTTTTCCCCACAATTATAACCTTTGTCTTTTTCATATATTTTAAGTCATTATTGAATACAAGTGATGAGATAAAGTGCTTAATTTTTATTAAAAGAAGTCACATGATGGGCTTCTACTAGAAAATGTAGACAGATACTTGAAAGTGACTAGAGAATGAGAAATTTTAATAGTGTAAATGATATCAATAACCAATTACATAATTTAGTCTGAAATAATGATTAAAACAGAAAGAAAGAAATGTAAATAATATTTTGAAATACACTTATGAGGTTTAGCATCATACAGCCTTCACAATATTAATGAACCAAGCTTCCATATTACTTCTGTGAAAGTTTCCAGCTAGCCAATGTCACATATTTGCTGAGAATCTTCTTTGAAAACCAGTAATCACTTGTCTTTACTTGCTCACATTTTCTTTCCAGGTATAGGAAAGCAGCTGTCTACATTTTCTATGTCAAGATACAAGTGCATTTTTAAAGAACTATAATGGATCATAACTTTTTTAATAAATACTTTTTTACCTTTACTTGATAATCTGTGCCAATTTTCAATCAAGTTTATAATATGTGTGAACATTAAGCAGGGACAGAATTTTTGTAAGCAAGGTCTCCTTTCCTCAAAAAAGCAAACAAACAAACGAACAAACCACACAAACAGATGAAAGGTGAGCCTTGAATGAAAATATAGATATTCAAGAAATGTGGTTTTTCTTCTCTGGGTATTAGCCTATGCAGCCAATATTTGTGTGATATAAGCCAGATCAAATGACAATAGTTTGTGTAATAGTTGACTTAGGGCTAGAAGAGGCTAACCTGGATCAGTTCTTCATACAAAGCCTGACTCTGAGCTGAGATGGTTTCTTTTCAGTTATTTTATTCCACTTTGAAATGAGAGTGATTTACTTTGAATCAGAGACATAGGTATACAAACTATTTACAGATTCGGGGGGAGTCTGAGTTCACAGAATATCAGATAAAGTAATGAGTGTTTCATTTAAGAAAGAAAGTGACCATAGCTGAAGATAATAAAGTATTGCACATCTAACTGCACTTCTATTTCAAACCATATGATAATCTGAATGAACAGCTCTACAAAGACAAATTCATAGCGTTTATCTCCATGAGTCTGTAATAGCACATAACGTCAATAACTTCCATTTCTGATTCTGTTACAGCAAATAAACTCAGAAAATAAGCAATGATTAAAATTTAATTAGTTAGAAGCCAACAACTAAATTTTGTTTTAGCTAAATAGTTGTTAAATTTTTCACTTTCCATGTCAGACTTATGTCCTTGTTGTTTAACTTTTTGTTCTTCACATTTCTTTAACCTTCTCTCCCAAAACAAGACTCTCATCTGTTCTTTTTCCTTTTTCCCCCTATGATTTTCAGATTATGTTGATGTTTTTTAATATTATACTTTCTCTCTTTTTCTTATTAAAAGTTATAATTGGATCAACATTTGCATCAAAGAGATAATGAAATAATGAAAAATGCATCCTCAGAAAGTTAGCAAGGAATGGTAACATATTCTCTTATTTGCTTCCATTAGGGAAAGGTTCTTTAGAGCTCTTTACAGCTCTTTAGAGCAGAGTTAAATTGATGAACAGATAGCATGTCTCTGTGATAAACTTTAGATTATTTCACACCTCCTATTCACATGCTAACAGACAGACCTCATAGAAATCCCACACAATAAGAAGGCAGATATCCCATTTTCCAAAATTCTGCTTTGCATTAGTCACTCACTACTTCTGAGAACACAGGGCTTAATTAGTCTTCCTTGATTTTACATCTGCCAATACATTGTGTACAACTGCATTCACCCCAGGGGAGAGTTATCTTTCTTCTCTCTCCTGGCCCTTCTAGTGCTTAACAATACTGTTACAAGTCACAGAACATAGGGTAATAGGACATGTTGTCCTGGGAACTACACCAGGAATCTTAAGTCTCAGTAAGCATATTTCTAAAAAACCTTTGTATGTATGTTTTCATGATTTGGGGGATTTTTTTTTTTAATATAATTTCACAGTTATTCACAACTGTTTTAAACTGCTTTCAGTTTGACTTATAAAACCACCCCAGAACATACAAAGAAAACAACAGCAGCTAAAAGCTGCACATGTATATCATAAAAATTTGGGAAGTGAAAGCCCTTTTGATACCTGTTTAAAATTTATTTCAGTCACAGACGTGTTCAGTTTTGTTTCCATTAGTCAATATTATTTATCAGTGAATCGTAACATCATAAAATGTTGTTTGGAAGGGTTATCACTGTGGTCATCTAGCTCAACTTTGCAGGCAAAGTGGGACTGTGACCTGTATTAGATAGGTCATCTTGGTGTTTTTCTAGCCAAGTCCTGAAAATCTCCAAAGGTGGAGGAGCCATGACTTCTGTGGGCAACCTAATCAGCTCTGCACTGCTCTTCTGGTAACAAGATTTTTTCTGTCTTGAAGTTTCCAAGCCATAGTTCATGGCCCCTACCCTCCTCGTTACGTCTAAGTCTTTTGTTACTGAGAAGAGTTTGGCTCCATCATCTTTAAATTCTCCCTCAAAGGATTGTAAGGCTGTTTGTCAGAGGAAACAAGTCCAGATCCCTTCACCTCTTCTCAAGCCTGGTGCGTTCTAAGTACCTGACCATCTTGTAGCCGTTAGTTGGACTCTCCTGAACAAGATGTGTCCAACTCTATGCAGCATCCCCAGTGCAGTCTCACCAGTGCTGCACAGAGTGGGGAAGATAATTTCCCTTAAATTCTGTACTGTTGGAACTGCAGCATCAGTTTTGAGCCATCTATATAGAACATAGAATTTGTAGCAAATTTTATAGATTTTTAGAGTTTATAACAAATATTTGCAGTACTCTGATAGAAAAATTCAAATTAGACTGAATGAGAAGATAGTTGAAGCAGAAATCAGGTCCTCTTCAGGAGGAGGTGTTGTTTTCTTCCAGTGAGGAATTATGACCTAAAGACTTGCCTTTTAGGTAGGCTTTTCCACTGAGGATACCACAGTATATGCCATGAATACTGCCATGAATGCTACATAACTAAAACACAACCAATACTCAGATTCAGATATATGACTTCAGCAGCAAATATTAATGTTACCACAAAAATTAAGATAAAAAGGTTCAATTTGCCTTTTTATTAAATTCTTCTTAGTTTTTTACAGGTGTTTCATAATGAATTCATAGTGAATCAGTATCTATAAACAGTAATTTCATTGTTAAAATAGGAAGAAAATCAAACACAACATCAAATATATTTACCACATGAAGATAATCACTTACAAGAAATAAAAATCATAAAATGAATGCAACTTAAATTATACAAGTAGTCATCTTCTGATTTTTTTTTAATGTTAGCTAAAATGTACTGAGAGTGTGCAGCAAATCCAGCCAAAGAACAACAACCAAAAGCCCGGAAGAATCATTAGATTTTGAAAGCCAGTTCCAGAAACCCAGTTTCAAAAGAAAGCAAAGTATCCTCTTTACTCATGTCTGTCTTTTCTCTCATGCTACATTAAGTCCTCAATATAGTTTGTTGTTATATTAAATTAATAATTTCGTTTAGCTCCTCTTTGCTACATATAATCAATAGTTACAAATCAGTATAACTTGCATTCACTGTACTTACATTTAATACTGAAATGTTACCTCTAGAGAAACCAGAAAGGCAAGGCTTCCTGAGGTTCCTGAACAAGAGGATGGATAAGCTACAACAATAGAAATCTACTAATTTAATGAAGTTATTCACTACTTATATTTCATAATAAAATGATCTACAGGAGAAGTAAGAAAAAGATATTATTAATATTAATATCTGTCTTCAAAAAGGTTTCTCTCCAGATTTTGGGAAAACTTTTAAACTCACCAGTTTCTGTCTTAATTCAATTGATACTCCTCACAAAAAGAAGAAAATCAAGCAAGCACATTCAAACCAGTAGTACCATAAGAATGATAAAAGTAGACTGAAATTGTAGGCAGTCTCAATACATCGTAACAATATAATTTCACATAGTTGTATTGTTTTCTCTTTATGTAAAAAAAATAAGGAGGAAGTATGGGTAAGGCAGGTAATTGTGTTCGTTGGTGCTGATATAAAATATTGAACAGTGTTATCTTATTCATGATATATTGTCTCTCATGTCTTTTCTATTTGTTTAGATATCTAATGTTTATAGATGTGATTTGATGTTTTCTTACAGCTGACAAAAGACTCTTGTAAATTTTAGGAGTGGTGATGAAGGTGAGCTTGAATTTCTTGAAGTTATACTTTCGAAAGTTTCTTTTAGTCATCATATTTGAAAAACTGTAATTTAATTGAAAGTAGTTTTCATGTTTTTTATGAAGTTACAGTAACACTCATTGGAATTTCAGAATATTGTAAGAATGTGCATAGCAATCTGCCTTTTGAGCACAGTTAAGAAAATGTATTATCAACAGTTACGAACCCATCTTCATTATTGTGTGTTATCAGAAGACAAATATATTGTAGTCTTTATCTCAATCATTTCTATGCATATAAATAATATGTTGTCAGCTTTACTTTATTTAACCATTCTGCCAGTTGGCAGCCTTCATTGCGATATATTGCAGATTAAATTATACAGGCTGGGTATTAATTTGCATCATGAATGGACTTCAGTCTCTAACTCTTGAGCACAGAAGTATGTCCCAATAGAAAACTGGTGTTAGAGTGGCAAGTTCTGAGTTGGTGCCTGGTTTAGAGGACACAAAGTAAATATATATAAACAATGTATATTTCCATGGTTTTCTGTTGTATATTTTTAAATACAAAAATTTTTGCTTCAAAATGAAACTTTTTATTGTTATAGTGATTTATTGTGTTAATACTATACTGCATCTGAACTACATTCAGAGAGTTGCAGAATCAGAGAATGGTTGTTGGAAGGGGCTTTTGAAGGTCATCTGGTCCAACCCCCCTGCTCAAGCAGGGCCACTTATAGCCAGTTGCTCAAGATTGTGTTCAGACAGATTTGGAATATCACCAAGGATGGAGAGCACAAACTCTCTGGGCAACCTGTTCCAGCACAGTCACCCTCACAGTAAAAAAGTGTTTCCTGATGTTCAGATGGAGTCTCCTGTGTTTCATTTTGTGCCCATTGCCTCTTGTCCTGTCACTGGGCACCACTGAAAAGAACCTGGCTCCATTCTCTTTGCACTGTCCTTTCAGGTATTTATACACATTACTAAGATCTCCCTGAGCCTTCTCTTCTCTAAGCTAAACAGTCCCAGCTGTCTCAGCCCTTCCAATACCTTAATCATCTTTTTGGCCCTTCATTGTACTGTCTCCAGTATGTCCATGTCTCTCTCTTGCCCAGAACTGGACACTAATTTCACTCTGAATCATGCATCTTCTGAAAGATATTTTTTGAGATACTGCATCCAGACACTTCCAAAGCCATTTTTACATCTAGTCCAAAGTCACAAAAAACATTATTGCCTTCTGAAACAAATGACTTGAGATTTTAATCTTTTAATTTATGTACATGATATTAATAATTACTTAATAGTCTTTTCGTCTATCTGAATTTTGAACAATCAAAATGGAAGCTGCTCACACGATATCCCATCACAAATTACAATCTCAAAACTATTTTACAAATCCACCTTCATTTCAATCCTCCTACTCCAGGTTATTAATTTTATGAATTTTTTTTCCAGGTGTTTTCCTTTTTGTTATACACAAAGGGAACTGACCTTCACACCCATCAGAACTGTGGCTACTGTTATGAAAGCCATTACATAGACCATAGTTTTTTGTTTTGTTTCTTTAAATAGTTTGTAAGTATTAAGTCTCAATATTTGTGGATATCTAGATCAGAGTAAGAAAAGAACAGTTGTTTTTGGAGGAGATTTTGGATTTCTTGTCACTCACACCACTCGCTATTCATTTAAAGCAGTGTGAGAGTGACTTCACAATTTCACACAGCTCTGCAGAGTTGTAGGGTGATTTTTAAAATTTTGGTGATGGCTCAATAAAAACTAAGAGAAATGATCATATGTCTACAGCACATATCTAACAAGTTGAGACAACCATCTCAAACACTGAATATGATCAAAACATTTCAGCTGAAAATTCCATATGCTTGGTAGTTCAAAAAGAGAAAGCAGAGAAAATAGTTCAAAAGAAACATTGTAATGAGCAGGATTGTTTCATATTCAGTGCTTTAACATTTTGAAACAAATTGCACAATTCTCTTGAGATAAACCCATTTTATTTTCAAGGTGTGTGCCCTGGGAATCCTCAGTCCTGTTTGTTCCCTATGTATGTTTCTGAACAGAAGGAATATTTATGGTCTACCCCAGAAAATACTTTGCAATTATTTCAGAACACTCTTTCACCCTTCTCCTGACACACCCCAAAAGTTGTTTTTATCCCTGAATCAAGTTGATGTTGCCATCTGGCACACTTCACCCTATGTACCAATCATTAAAGTTTTGTGAGTTTTAATCACCAACATGGGCAGAGAGAAAGTTAAAAGTAGTAGAAATTGAAAAGCAAGAAGCAATCACTTCTCCAGAGCATTTAATTCAACCCAGAAGAGAATTCAAAAAAGTGTGTGCTTTCATAGGTTTCTTTCAAGACAGCATTTGAGAATTCTATTATCTTTAAGCACACTGAAAATTAACTTAGAGCTTAGGCAAGCCAGGATGCTGTCCATTATTGAAATCATGAACATTAACATGCAAGTCATTTGAGTAAACATTTAGTCCTGTATGTAGATTCTTTGCAGTAACAGCTAGTATCATGACAAAGACTCTGAAATTTTTATTGTATTCTTCTATATTTAATAATTCAAACAAAATACATTTTCAACTCCTTCATTTTACTGCAAAATCATAAAAACTCCGGAGAAAATAAAATATGATATTGCAAAGGACTATAGTTCAAACTGCAACCATCTTTTACTCAGCTGTCATGGAGTGGAATAGGGTTGTTTCAGTTTCAGTCTTCAACTGCATACACTATCACCTTTCATACTTCGGAGATATGTCAAGAACCTCTAGGAAAAGGAGACTGAAATGATTATGTAGTACTCTTGATATTTCAAATGTCAAGAGAAAGAAGAAAAGTTTGAATGTATTATTATGTCTTGCAAGTGCACTTCAACTCTCCTCCAGACATTACAGTTAAAGAAAGTGAACAGTTTAACTCACATTGCCAATGCTTCTCAGCCTTGTAGGTAAAGATAAAGGTCAGAGACACTAAGATCTCAATTTTCTTCTCCTACTAATTGCAATGGAGTTACTATTAATTAACAAAATTATAAGTGATTTCCCACCTTCTAGTTATGCCTTAGAAAGATTGTTTCCTAACTTACAGAGAGTGAAACCATTATTTTTTATTTGTGTTTATATCTCAGGCATCTACGAAACCAAAAACTTACAAAGGGTACATTGCTTCTCTGTAATGTTCTCTGAACACTCCTCCAGAGATTTTTCAACATGAGTTTGCAGTTCCTCATAAGATTTTTGAAAAGCAATATAAAACCTTGTAAAATCGTGCTCATTATTAGGACTGTGTTTTTTCACTTAATTCATAAATTGTCAGACTGTTTCAAGAGAAATTTTAAGAAAGAAATCCAACTGTTATTGAAAAAGTCTGACTCTGAAAAATGCTGCTGTTCATGAAACCTCTTAGAAAATGTGGGACCTGGTTCTATTAAATTTATTCTTTTTGAGAAACAAAACAGAACATACACCACCTGCTAAATCATTTATGATATCAGAAATTAAAAAAAGAAAGCAACCCACAAACCGAAAAAACAGGAAAGAAAATTATTCTGAATGGATTGCCTGGGGCAACGTTTGAAGTAGCCAAAGGTGTTTAAAACAGAGATAATTTTTTCTTTTTGGTTGTGTTTATATATAAATAAGGACTATTCAAAGGATTAGATACATTACTCCAAAATGTCCTTTAGTTATAATTTAAGGGATGCAACTCCTAGATATATTCACTACCTGCTCCCTTTGAATTCAGTGGGGAAAAAAAAGAAGAAAAACCTTCTATAGATTTGCAATGGAAACAAAGTGAAGTCAATGCAGTTCTTTCAAAAATTTTATGTAAATATTTTCAATGGTGTAAAAGGACTATACAGGTTTTATTTATAACATAGTAACTACTATAGGCAAATAGACTCTGAAAAAGAATCACAACAGTCCAGAAGTTGTTGTTGGTTTTGTTCTGTAATCAAAGAATAAAAAGGGTCTTAATTAATCTCTGGCATTTACATCCCCTCATTACTCCTCACCACAATTCAAAAACTGTTCTCCCACAGGGCTTAAAACCACAGAAGCTAGTGGCATAAATTGTGTTGCTGATCCAATCCTACTGATTTTAGTATTGAGTCAAGCATCTCAGAATTGCGCTTTTCACCTATTTCCATTCTTGAGTCACAGCCTGAAAACCATTTAGTTTTCTAAACGTGTTTTGCTCAAAAATGATGGAAGCTACAGTTATAATCTCATTAATAGTAACGTAAATCTGTAACTATTGTTTTTATGCACTTTAGAATTATTTTTCTTTGTGTTCTTAACATGTTCTGTGAATTTAGAATTGGTAGTAATGAACTTATGATTAAAATTGAAAAAAAAAATAGTATAAATATACATAACTGACATCAGTCTGGTAATTAACAGCTCTGATATCAACAAACCATGAGGAAATGGAAGGGTCTCATTTCACAGTTTTAAATCTTTCCTAAAAAAACAGTGGGAAAAGAGGTTTTGCCTGATTATCCATGTAGAGATTCACTGGTTGTGAATTAAAATTCTGAGGAAATTTGAGAGAAAACAGATGAAGATTATTTTTCTGGGAAAAAGTCTCTGAAGTAATTCTAATGCGTCAAGTTTTGACACAAAGACATATTTTAAGGGGCAATTAATCTGTAAGTGAAATACTGTTAGGGGTCTGATTTTTTGAATGGATAAGGCTTGTTGAACGTTTCAGTCTATGTGAAACAATAATATAGCTACAATTATTTTAGATCATTAGGCCTCTAAGTTATAAAACGTAACATGTAGGCACCTGAGTAGCAAAGCTTTAAAAAAGCAGCTTGAAACCTCTGACTGCAGGCTTGTGAGACAAGCATTTGAAATCTGTGAAAGACTCAGCTTGATATCAGCACTCTTTCTATTAATTTTTTTTGGATGTGGATCTATTCCCGAGTAGGGAAAAACACTTTGGCAATTGCTTAACTCTTAGCAAATATTTAAATTACAAAGGCTTCAGCACAATCCCTGAACAGGGGTGCATTCCTGAAATGGAGTTGTCAACTTCAGTCATTTAGAGACTGCCTTTTTCTCCCTTTTTTCTTGTCAATTTTAACTAGGATTAAACTCTATTTGGTGAATGCTGTTAGTAAAAGAGAAAGTACTCTTAATAATATTGGTAATAAGTAAGGTCCTTGTTCATTCTTTCAGACACAGTATGATAATAACTGCCAGTTTTCAAAACAGAGCAATGAGGTTGGAAAGGAGAAGAAAACCTTTAAAAATTATTTTATACAATTGATACTTCTTTTTGAGTGTGAGTTATTATTTGAGAGGGGAAATAATGAATTTCACAAGATTAAAATCTTACCTAGTTTGAGGATTACCCATTGCCACCAAAGTAAGATTCCAACAATTAATTGAAAACAACTAAAGGAAAATTAATTTCACAAATTAACTAATTTACTTGTAAATTTTCAATAACTATTTAAATATTACTGTATATACCTGAAGAACAGAAATATGTTACATCTGAGATAAAAACCCTGTATTTTCAGTTGATTTCTAAATGGTATCTCTGCAAAGTTTTGGACTCTCCCAGTTAATTTATGTTTTATATTGTCCCATGTCTATATATTTTATTTTTAATCCAATTTTTTGATGAGTTAATCAGAATAAGTGGCATCAACTTTTAATTGCCCAAAGAAAAAAATGAAAATTATAAAACCATAAATTTTTTAAAAATCTAAATCCATTATCTAGATATAAATAAAACCATGACACTAACAGAAAAACAGACTGTGCATAAACAAATAATTTTGTTTAGTGATAAAAGAAATGGATAAACATGGGATGGTTTCAAGACAAAAAAAAATGCAGTTCTTCTCTAAAAGAACTTTTAAAAAATTCAAGGTAATTCTTTTTCCTAAAAGAGATACTGAATAAATCCTATGAAAATTCCTGCAATATTTTTGTCCTCTAAAATTTTCAGGTTTAGTGAAAATATTAAAAAATAAAAGTATGATTGCTTAAATTATTTTTTCAATGAAGTTAACACTGATGAAGGAAAAAGAATGTTGCTTGTAGAGTAGTTCTGACAAATCATGTGATTCCTACCTGATTATCAGATTAAAATGGTAGTTAATTGTGCTCCACTAGTTTTATACAAATGAGCAAAGACAGGCTGTCACAGTTCTAGTTATGCAATTTTAAAGACTTGTTTCTCCTTCTAGTAAAAATGTCAAGGCTGTAAAGTTTCCCAGCTTCCATCATTGTCCCAGATATTGTTATACACACACACACACACACACACACACATGTATGTTTATATATATTTATTTTTATATTTCACCAGGTTTTTGTTTTGTTCCATGGGAAACAAAATATAGTCATACATCATTTTTTAAACATCTCCAAGAACTTCAACAAGAACAGCAGAAGTTCCTCACTTGACCATTGTTTTCAGCACTGTGGGATTTCCTTTCAGGTTAGAAAGAATTTCCAAAGGATTGACTGCAGTGGTCAGAATATGTTGAAATAGAAGAAATCCCATTATGTCAGCCAAAGAGAAGGAGCTATGGAAAGTCTATTCTGTTTGGGGCTTTTTTTGGTTTTTGTTGTTTTGTTTAAGTCAGACAGACATAGGAGGCACTTCCTCCACTTTTAGGAAAGAAGTATTTGTTTCCCTTATCCACCATATTTTATCACCTCATGTGCATGCTCTTGTTATCTCATCCAAAATGCAATTGGGAAACGCTCAATCAAACTGTGAGATAATTTGGCCTGTATTTCCATGATAAGAATAAAATAGAGCCCTTGTAGATGAAGCAATTAAAAAGATAAGTTATTTGTTCAAACTGTTTTGGAAAGATTTCAGGATGGTGACTTAAAACATTTATTTTTCATCTTAAAATCAAATTTTACTTTTGTCTGTAAGAAAAGCTTCTAGTGGCAGTTCCAACCTAACAATTAGAAAGGTTAATTTTAGCTTTTATGATATTTCCTGTTTTCTCATCTAAATCATTTCTGTCTTGTAGATATCTCATCATATCCAAAGTTGTATACCCTTCAACACATGCTTTTAAAGCAGTTTGCCCAAAGGAAAAAAAAAAAAAAAAACAACACAAGGCTACCCTATATGAAAGTGACCCCTTCCTTTCATAAAATGTGAGTGTGCCTAAACAGATTTCATTCTTGTTGATATTGTTATAGTTTCAAGCCCAGACTTGTAAGAGACATCATTCCATTGCAGTGAAATATTTTCTTCAGGTAAGCTGCAATAGACTGATAGAGTTTGTGCTCCATGACTGTGTTGGCAGTTTTACAATACCAGGCCACCAAAAAGCGGTCTAATAGCAATCTTACCCTCATTTTTATACTCATCTCAGTAGGGCGGATCTTCATGACAAATAACTATTTCTAAATTAACAAAACCAAGACTCTTGCCTCTTACCTTTACTAAAGAGCAACACATACCCCTAACCATGGAGTAGCAGAAGGGGGATCATTCACTCCTGACCTTTTCTCAATGCCCCACAAAGGTAACTGAGGGTCTGGCCTTGAACATGGAAGAGTCTGTGTTATAAGATGGGGCCAGTTATTTGAAACTTTTGAAAGTATTTTAACTTCTTGAAATAGTAATGACATTTTATGCCTAATCATTATTTATGTCCAAGTTAGCAAATTTAATGATCAGTAAGCACACAGTGAAATCATACAATGAGGTTGGTTTTGCCAGAAGGGCAGAAAAAAACTGTCAGGCAGGAAATATGTTCCCAAAGATGGACATACCAGTGAGACCTAGACAACTGCTGATCAATAGGGTAACTGCTTAGGATATTTGAAGTATTGCTGAATAAATATAATTCATTACTTCTGTTAAATAAGACTCTTCTTTGACAGATAAGCTTTAGTCTATTGTCTCTTGAAGCATTTGGACATCTCGTTAGGGATATGTCTCCTTAGAAACAAATAACAAGAGAAATATAAAACTGACAGTAAAAAAAAAATATTACTAGCTCAACACAAAACAAGCTGACTTTTTTTTCCTGACTGTCAAGAGTAGAAAGATTAGTACATAAAATCTTGTATTGAAAGAAAAGACATCAAATTCAGTACACATTTTTTTCTGATCAGCAACTCTGTCCTTATATATATGATAGAGTTGGCATTTTCTTAAAATGCAATTTGCTGAACAGAATCTATTTCCAACCAAGTTTCTTGTTAAATTCCATTTAGTTAACTTATACCATAATTTGCAGAAAGGAAAAATAAACCAAAGAAATGGGAAAAATATTTATGATATTTTTTTCTTTTCCTAATAATATTATGTATTGAAGTTTATCAAGCATGAAAAATGCCTGATCATGCAAAATAACTTTCTTCTTGGAATGTGTTTATTTCTGGAATATGGAACTAAACAGTTTCAGTACTGAAATAAAATTACTGCATAATTTAATAACTACTCATCAGAACCATCAACCGTCAGAGACTGACCCCTTAGTGAGTAACTTAAAGAAACTAAAGCATCTGCAGAATATGAACATTGACTGAGAAAAGACAGAAGGATATTGATTTTTTATTACCTTAGAGTCATGTAGTCATCCTTTAGACTGAAAGGCTTTTTTCCTAGCACTAAGCCTAATTGTGATTCTTTAGGAGGCAAAGTGATTTAAGAAGAGAAAGTAAGTATAACTTATATGTCATGTGACAAGGAATTTAAAAAAATGTTACTTGGAAGGGAAAAGGATCTTTAAAAGTAGAAAATACAATTTCTATTATGAACAGTGACTAAAATGTTGGGTTTGGAACAAACTTTATTTTTTATAAAAATTATAGCAAATTCAATGGAAACAGAAAGTATTAGACCAGTGAGTCTACAACATTAAGTACCTTCATAGACCCATAGTAAAAGCACTAGTGATGAAAATGTCTCTACTGTTTAATGATCTATCCTCCTTGATCCTGAAAGATAGTGATTTTCTTCACCAATAAGTTGTAAATTCAAATATTAAGGTTTAAAAAAGCAGTGACATTTCATTGTCTGCACCTGACATTTATCCATTTTCCAATTTTAATTTTAAACTATGGATGGAAGTTAATTTTCTGCAGTGCTACTGACTAGCATTTGACATTTTCTCAGTTTCTTAGTTTCATAGCTTCCATAATCATTATAAATTAAAATTTCAAAAGGCATGTAGGGAATATGGCACCCAACTGCCATTGACTGCCAGCAGCACCTAAGCTCTTTCAAAACCTCCATGTACTCACTACTCTGTAGCTAATGAAAAACAGAAAAAAATTCGCATGCTGAAGTTTCTTTTTTTCCTCCATTTTAAGAGGTTGCCCAAGGATATTTTGTGAACTACATATACTCCTTTAGGCTGTGTTGTTTCTATTTCATTGAAGTTGAAGGGATCTGCCACTGTTTACTGTAAAAAAAAAAAAAAATAGGAAGACAGTGAGGAGAACTTGTTCCAAATTATGCTTTCCATTGCTTATTAAGAAAAAAAACCCAACCTAAACTCCTATTTCCCACTGGAAAGCAACAGTCTGTTTTATGGTACTTTGTTCTTTTGTTTTCAAAGTTGTCTTGAGAACACATTGCACTGTGACAACTCAAATCAAGTTGTGTTCTTTGTACTCTGCCAAGCAGTATTAGAGAAGATAGTGCAATGTGACTTTAACAACCTGAGAAAATGTCATCATAAGATAGAGCTCAGGAGATCACACAGATATTCTCTCCAAAATTTAAAAAAGATTCTGCATAAAATTTACTTTTCCCCAAAGCTTTACTAAGTTTAAAACTTCCTTTCTATTCACTGTCAATTATATCAATACTGTAAACAGCAATATACTGACAGGAAATAAAATGCATGGAATCAAAATCTTCTTCCTGTTTCTCTCTCAACAATGAAGTGTTCCAGATCAAAATCTCACATACTGAAGGCATACATCAATATCCTACTCTCAAGTTCCTAGGAAGTAGTATAAAGGCTTTTCCAGGTGTGTGATGCAAATAACTGGTATGAAACAAAAGGGAAACCTTGTTCTAAGTAGAGTGGGACTTCTTGGATCTCAGTGTAAAGAAGCAGTACTATACATATTTCAACAGTTCTTTCGATGCCTGTAATCTTGCATATATGCATAACTGCTAGTCTGGATTGTGTATTGTTCAGAAAAAGAGATGTAATGTGCAATTTAATTTCCATCTGGATCTAGAGCATATGAACAAATATTTAATTTAAATAAATATTACAATAAATTTATTATAATAACAATTATAATAAATTATATTTTTTAAATTTCTAATAATATTATAAAATATAGAAGAGATTAAAAATTGTTCCCTGATAAGATTTTCAGCCAGATAAGTGAAAATATCGTTGTAAAGTTTAGAAAGGAAGAGGCAACCTTTAATTTCATAGTAGTGTGCTGAAAAATTACATATAACGGATGAATGTTTTCTTGAGTTTTTTAACCTTTCTTACAGTTCTTTTAAGAGACTGTAACAATGACAGACACCATAATAAAACATAGGTAGGGTTACTTGCATGAATTATATTGTTATGGATTTATATTTATGAAGCTATTTTCCCCCATTAATGTTTCAGTGAAAAATTCATGCTTGAGATGGTAGAAAATTAGCTTCAGATTGAACCTACACTGAATATGTTAGCTGTTGGTGGGTTTAATAAGATCTGAGATAAATAATCTGTGTTATTCAAGAGTTGAAGTGTAATTTGAGCCAGCGGAAAAATTTCTGCTAAGGACTGTCAAGCTAACACATCCATCCTGGCAGCATCGAGTCCATTGTACTGTTTTTATACATAACAGCGAATTAGAAAAACATATTTTTTGGCGATCAGATTCATATCAATTTCAGGGGACAATCATGCAATACTGTTTTAATATATTGATGAAAACCAAATAATATCCAGCTGAATGATTTTGTAGCTCAAAGCTAAAAAACAATAAAACACAACTTAGAGTAGTCAAGTCACAATCATTAAGAAAACATTAGAGATATGTGGGCTTCAAAGTAAAGTCTTCTAGGGAATGTCTTAAGACTTCATTACAGTACACAGATTGAAATTTCCCTGGAAAAATAAACCACTACACTTTTGGCTTCAAAATTGTGTGAATCATGACTCAAGAGTCACTGAGGAAATGTGGCCTTTGTAGCCCAAATATCATAATATCAGGCAAACAAATGTGTTCCACTAACAGTTTCTGGAAAGACACACTTGTATTTGTAAGCAGCTCATGCTCTGGTTGTGTGACACCCAGATCCAGACATGCTGCATAAATCAGTATGCACATATCACACCAGAATGAGTTTATATTGGAGTATTTTATGTGTTTGATCTGGATACAATAAGAATTTAGTCTATATCATGTAGAAAATCTTATATCACATTTTTCAATGAAAGTATCTTCCCTTGTAATATTATGATTAAACTTAAGCATTTGAGTGAGTGCCACAGACACCACCCACATCAGTAAAGATAAGCACATGGCTTAGTTTGTGGTTTTCTCTATAATGTGATTTCACTGAAATATTAAAGCATCCTTTTCATCCCTTCACACAATAAGAAATCAATTGCTTTTGTCCATGTAGTTTATATAAAGTACACTAGTCTAAAAATCTCTTTATAGAAGTCAACAAAATAGGTCAAAATTATTCTTTTAAAGAAAATAATCAGTACTTGAAATCTAAACCTAAAAACATAATTCAGCTGATTTTGAAATATACTTTATCAAATTAAATCGGTGATTCATGACAAAACCCCTTTTCCACAGATGAGTATCATGAATACTATTGTTCCAAACTGAGTCCATGTCCAGCTCACTTATTCCCCCTTTTTGTCTATATGTATTCTCTTTCGTTGTAAATGTTCAGCAGTTTTAGTCCATTGTAAATGTTCAACCAGTTTTTCCCCAGCAATTTGTCAAGTATCTAGTACCAATGTAACTCCAGTTTGGCTTTTGCAATAGGATTTAATATTTAAATTCATTCCTCTATACAGTTCATACCTGTGGTTAAAAACTACAAAACTTTTCATGAGACTTGTTTAGATGGAGAAAAAAAAAAAAAGAATGAACCATTTCAACAATTTCTTATAACGGATGAACCATTATTTAACTGTATTTTTCAACACAAACTCCCTAATGATTCCAGAATGACTTGGAGATTATCAGTGTGTTCCCATCTACTACGACATTTAAAACAACCATTACAGATTACAGTGTGAATGCCTTCTACTTAACCATGTTGTGCATTCTAGTTGGCAATTCCCTGCACTTCACACACACAATTCTTTCTTTGATGCTAGAATTTCTCATTTTCATCTTGTATTTTGAAAAGGAAATTCTTTTTTGTTTTGTGGGGTAAAAATAAAATACAAGCTTAGAGAGAATTAAGCACTGATAGACTCCTATTTTGACTGACATTTCCTTCAGTGACTTCAGAGAAGTCTAAGGCTATTAACAAAAGGCTATCAAACCAGAAGATTTGCAAACATATTAAACAAGTTTTTTTCAAAAGGCTACTATTATTGTGGCTGCTTTCATTCAATAGATATTTCATATATGAAGTATCTTTTGTGAAAAAAGCCAAGGAATTTATAGATTTTAATATAATGGTTTTCCATTAGATTCCAAGTGGCAAGCGGTGAACTGTTGAACTTAATCTTTCTTTATTACAATTACTTAAATAGAGTAAAAAATTTGTCATTTTAATTATATCTAGTCCCCTACTTTTTGACTTTCTAACTGTTTTTATAAATAAGCCTTTAGATGTCATACTGTACTCTGTAACAACTTTTGACCTAATAATAATAAAAACTCTCTCAGAAAACCAATGAGAACTGCACATCAATTGCTGGGCTTTTTCACTGCTGATATGTAAGGCAGACACTAATTTCTTTATATATTTATTTACTGTAAATTTAGTTAAATTGTACATTTTATTTTAATATGCATTCAGACATATTTTATCCTACTTATCTATTTTCAATCTTTTTTTCAACCTTTTATCTATCTGTAGCTAAAAGAAGATTCTTTTGTAATGTGTTGGTGTCTAAAACTAATAAAAAGTGATGTTCAATGTCTTGTCAATATGAAGATATTCCTTTCATTATCCTATTAATTAACCTACAGGTTCTACCAGGGGAAAAATTCTATTCACTTCTCTTGACAGAAAGATAATTTCATCCACAATTTTCCAGTGAGACCCTGAGAAATTTAGGGTAAAGATGAGTGGGAGCTAAAAGGTCTGTAAGATAATGCAAAATTTCACATTTCATTAACTGATATATTAACATATATCATTAATTTCATGAATCATTATCTTAATATAAGCCAGAGGTTTTCCTTTTAAAAATTAATAACAGTACTGAAAAATGCATTTGCATCTTCTCTTTTATCATATTCAAGAAAGCATTATCTCTGAGAACAAACATTTTCTAGGACAGTACTTTGGATATTATCTTAGAAGCTGTAACAAATGAAACCTGAAGTACACAGATCTAAGAAAATAAGAAGTTGGACAGTGACAACTGATCTCTGTTCTTTCTACACATATAAAATATAAAAATAAAAGTTATGCACATTTACTAATGACATGATTAGAATATGATGTCAAATGATTAAGCCTGTGGCAGTTATATGATAAATATGATGCGTGTATAATCACAGACTACTTTTAAGTATGACAGTGGTCTCAGGCTCACTGGTTTCAGATAAAAACATCAAACCTCAGACCTTGTCATAGTGCAACGTTTGTATGTATATAATATCAATTCACAAAAATTAAGTGAACTATTTTAACAGAACACTTAAAAACAAGTAGAAAAGAGTGTAAACACTGGAGATTGCATTCTCCTACACAGCAGACTTGCACTACAGGCACTCACAAAGGTGGTAAATTTGTTAGCCTTCTGTGTTACAATAGAACCATAGATCCACAGAATGAGTGAGTTTCTCATTTGTCCTAATAAAAAATAAGTTTGATTTTTACCTCATGAGCATAATTCCCATAACTGCACATAAAGTTGTGTTGTTATTGACAATTTTCTTTTCACGAATTCAAAGAAAATTTTTCTTACAGTGAACAATGTACTGAGATTCAATGGATATTTATGTAATGTTTCATTATTCCTACTATCAGAAATGATGGTGTAGTCAGTCTTTAGAACCTACAGCAGAATTCCTACTTCCTTTGGGGCATCTCAGACTCCTCGTAGTCAACACCATTGCCTGTGATTCTATGTATAGGTACCTACCTTTCCCAGAAGGTGACTGCAGGTTTTGAAAATTCCTAGAAGAGGAAGACTTGCATAATATTGTCAGGAACAACGTAGGGAACACACTTATGATGAAAATACTGTGGCATGACTGTAAAGTATTGAATAGTGCCACAATATTATTGCTTGTAGTTCATTGTGCTACTATACTTTTCTCCTTACAATATTTCATTCCATTTTTTTTCCCAAGCCATTTCACCAGCTGTTTTGAATTCGAATCCCCTGCTTCAGTGTATTTTCAACCCTTCTCACCTTGATGTCATCTGTAAATTGAAAAAACATTGTCTCTGTTTTCTTGTCCTGACTAGTAAGAGTTTTCAATTTCAGCAAGGAAGAGTCAAGCTAGGCATTAGAGAGCAAGCGAAACTGTGGAGTAGATTGGTTGGAGACTGGATAGGGCCTTTGTCACTGGAGGACTTTTAAGAACAGATTAGAGAAACACCAGCTAAGAATGAACACAGCTGGTCATGTTTTTGGACAACGCAGGTGGCTATATGCATTCTTGTAATCCCTTTCAGTCTTGCCTTCTCTCATTTTATAACATCCTACACAGAAACTTGAATGTACAATCCAGGCTTTGAAAGCAGGCATGATGTAACATTGCATAAGTAGCTTGCTTGCAAAATTAGTAAGATGTGAAAAAATGATAAGAAATTTTGTGTTCACTTGGAAGCGATTACAGATTGAATCCCAGGAAGGCCCGGCATAGTTTGAAGACCATACACTCCAATTCAAAAAGAAAAAATCTGCAATCCCTTTAAGCCAGTTTATCCATTTTCTATCAAACTTCTCTATTACACTGTTTATCGAAAGGACCTCATTCAGAACACTTGCTCTTTTGTAAATCTACTTTGCAACTATATTTCATGTTACTGTTAGGAATTTTCACAACTTTTATGTTAAGCAAAGTAACAGAACATGTCTTTTAACCAACCCAAACTTATTTTTATATCCATTTTTAATGGTAAAGTACCAAACAATCTGCTGGAAACCTTATGTTTGTGTGAATGGCAAGTCTACCACAAATAAGTTAATCTATTTTTGCCCCCATTAACTGGCAATACCATCTGACAAAAAATATGGAAAATGATCAAAAGTTACAATAATTGAGCTATCATCTGGTGTGAGTGTGTAAGGGAATAGTTAATATATTCACCTTTTCTGTATGCACTCTAAGTTTGTGCCAGCCTTTCTACATGTTGAGAGAGGACAGATGCAAAGAAAGCACAATGTAAGGAAAAGAAAGTCTTTTGGTCCCATCTAAAGTAGTTGCTGCATGGAAGTAATTAGGATGTTGTACAGAGTCTGACTCAAGTGGGTACAGAATATACAGAGACAAAAAGTTTTTTATTTTTCCTATGCAGTCCTAATACTATGCATATTCCAAAATTTCACTAGTGAGAAGTCCTACTGGTACAGTATATACAGTAAAACAAAATCTGCAAAATCAAAGCCCAAGTCCATCTATAAAATCTAATAGTATTTTAGCTATCTGTCAGACATATTATTTATCCCAAATTATCACAGGCCCTACTTGTGCATCTAGTCTTTATTTAAGAAAGTAAGTTTAATACATAAAAGTGTAAGGGAGTCCACCTTCAAGACTATATATGGCAAAAAATTCTGAGTGGCTCTGAAATTGCATTAAGGTCTGTTCATTTAACTGCTTTCATGTAGATGTTTTTATTAAGATCAAATTTCCTTAATGCGTTATGCTTCAGACACAAAGTATTATATAAACAATCAAATAAATATGAATTATCCTTTTTGATTTCAACTGATTTTTCTAAACCTTGGGGTTAATTATTTTGTTTTTAATTGGAATTTAAACTATATAATTTCTGACTGTGTAAATAAAAAAACACAGGCATTATCACATTGTTCAAATAAAGGGATAACTTCAATTGTGTCTGAATGCTCTTAATATAATTTGACTTTATATTTGACTATATAAAAAAAAATTTTAGCCAAACAGGATTACATTTCTTCTAATGTGCTTTTTGAATAGTAGCAGTTCACTGGTACCACACAAAACACATCTCTTAACTTTCAGTGTGCAATCAATATTGATTTCTTTTCAAAACGGGGGACTTTGAAGATTAATTTCATTTGCCGTAATTTCCTATTCCCTCAGACTTGAACACATCTGTGTAGCAAGCTTGTTAGCTGTCACACTGGCTATGCAGTCATTAATTCCAGATCCCAAACATGCTGGAAAAATATATGTCAATTGACACACTGTAACTGCCCAAGTGCCACACCTAGATAAAAGGAGATGGAGTAAACACACATGTGACTGGGAGGCAAGCAAGAAGAAGGAAAAGAAGCAGGGTTTTTCCACAAAATCAGTGTTTTTCTCTCCCTTGCCCTTCAGCCTCTCCTGTTTCTCAGTTGTCAACTTTTTTGTAACTGAAGTTAACACATTAACAGGACAAAAACAAGAAAAAAATTCCCTCTAGCCAACTGCATTTGGTACTTAATTGAAAAGATAGAGCAATTAGAAGTTTTAGAAACATTTCTTATTTCTATATTTATACATACACTCACAGACATGTGCAATGTATAGTACAGAAGATCCAATGTGTTTAATAGACACCTAACACACACTTGGGGAAATGATGAAATGCAACTCTGAGATAGGAGCATTTTTTTCTTTTTCTAATATTGCCTACTCTCCATCAATCTGTTGTCTGTTAAGCTACTTCCCATTTATTTGACAATGGTGAATCATCAGACTTTTTTTTTTTTTTTTTTTTTTTTTTTCCCTGCAGCATTGTGCAGAAGCTGTTGGTGGAACTATTTTTGGAAAATCTGCTAGAGTACATGCTGACTCACTCTTGGACTAAATGCAACACCTCCTACATTTTCTGTATCAAGGCAAGCTCTGAACTTGCATCTTATGCAACAAGAACAATATTAAAAAAAAAAAATTAAAAATCCCAAATGACTGTTGTACATGCTTGTTTGTGTTTAATTTCTCGATTAGTCTGATTTTTAAAATAATTCTTTCTCTTTAATCCTGAAGTGCTTTTTTAAGGACATTTAATTTTCTTCAAAGAATAAGATATGCATGATATTGATATTTTTATTTAGAAAGAAAAAAGAGCTGAAGTAAATACTGCAGTTACATTCTTCTCATATGCACAAAGTTATAATCTTTGTTTACTCTGACTTCACTAACTGCTGCCATTTTCAAGCTTCCAGAAGTATAACCCCTAAATGTTAAGAAGAAATTCCTTAAAATAGCCTTATGTTCAGCCCTAGTCCTCATTCTGGACAACCAGCTGTCATATCACTGGGATGAGTTTAATCTCATCCATGGCAACTTTTACACTGAGGACAATGAAGTCTATCTCTGTCAGAACTTTATAGCATTCTGACTCTGAGTCTTGCATCCCCCCTGTGCTAAATGCAGCGGCATATATGTGTTAATCCTGGCCCTGCAGCACACCAGAACGGTCCAGACCAGAATCAGGATTAAATAGTACCTGTACTGCAGCCTTCAGGAAGGGGTGTTATCTCAGCAAGTGACAGGGCACTAGAGTCACTGCTGATTGCACCTAATGTTGTTTGTAAGAGAAGACCCCATGAACACTTCAGTCAGTGATCCAGCACCCACTCACAAATGTCATTAATCTGCCCTACTTAAGTTACCTTAAGATGTAAGGTACCATGCCCCTAAAATACCTTTCCCTCTACCCTCTTCCCTTCCCACCCGACAAAGGGAGACTACATGAATGTGTCAGACATATATTTGAGCACATTAATATTAACATTTATTTTTTTTGTCCTTAATACATTGACTAAAATATTCCTCTGCACAAGGTGACAAAAGTTGGTTCCTATTATCTCTGTTTGTTAGAAGATAATGAGAGCATTAAGCTGTCCTGTAATTGGGCGTAAATTCTTACCCTGATGAGCATGATGTTTTTATTAAATGGATCTTCACATCTAATCTAACTCATGTCACTATCAATTATCTATCAGTCTACAGAAGTATAGGTACATTTTACAGTGCAAAATTTGTCTATTTGGTTCATACAGCTAACCTTTATATCATCAATAACTGCTTCATTAGAAAAAGACCTGTTCATTGGTTTAAAGATAGTTCCACTTCAGAGGTGATGAAAGACTTCAGCAGAAGCTTCTTCAGTTCCTGTTTATTGACACTGATCAAAATTCCTTAGTTTGCTTTTACAGATTCCCTGAATAGATTTAAACCTACAGAAATAGCTAATGTCTTGTTATATCTCAGGATTTCTTGTGGATCTTTTTGTTGTTTTTGTCTTGTTTTGTTTTGATTTTGCATTAGATTCTTTTTCTTGTTTTTCTTTTCTGCTGTATGAATTTAGGTCCCTTAAAAGAAATATATACTTAACCAGTCATATTTGTTTCTCCTATTTGTCCTTGCTCATAATTAAATGTTTCTCTTGTAGCATTTTTCTCTAACAAGCCTTTCACAGTGTTCTTTACATTGGCAAAGTTACTTCTGATATTAATTTAGACATTTTCGAACTTGTCCTCAATCTCATGAATGTTTTGCTTACCAAATTAAGCCAACGTGAGTTGTCAAATTCTGTGTATAAAGAATTCCATTTTGCACCTCTTACTACAATTTATCTTTAAATCTGTGTTACTATATAATTTTTATGACATCATCTAAGATTTAATATCACTTATTTTTCTACTTCCTATCTCAGTGAGTGATTTCAATTCCTGCATCTGTCTTTCCCTTTATGGCCACCCTGTAAGTTTCAGCAAAGTTTATCATATGTTTAACTTTAAGAATTTAATTGAATTTCACTATGTACAACTACCAGTTATAAAAATAAAAAACCCCTTTCTGTCCCTAAAATATCTTTCTTTGGCTATAACATTTTTTTAAAGTATCTTTAGATTGCAATTTGAGTATGCTTTCCTAAAATAAGACCCAGAAAGAAAGAAAAAACCCCCTCCATTTTCTTCAGTGTCTTACATTTTTAGTTTGAAAATCATTAAAGTTCTTAAACAACTTTAAAAAAACTCTTTTTGTCAAAATGTGACATTTTTAGTAAGGGAGTAAACATTTTAACTGGGAATCCTAAACAATTTTATTCTTTGCTTTAGCAGGAATTTTCAGGAGTCTTCATATTACTTTTATATACATAACCTGTAGGAGAATTTTCAGATATTTTGAAAATACCGTTCAGAAGTGTTTTAAGCTGATATTTCTTCTATTCGTGAAGAAAGTAACACGAGGATCAGTTTAGATGTCTACTGCACCTTCTTTATCACACAACGTGCCCACCAATGATCCTACCACATGCAAAATGTAAGATAGTACATAATTTCCAGACTCATTCATTATTGTTTTTATGAAGATTGACTAACTATTTGAGCAGATTGGAAACAATTTGTAAATATATTTTGTTTTTTTAAAAAAATCAATATTCTCTATATACATTTTCTGTTGATATTTTCCAGTGTATTTTATCAATACAATCCAACTCAAGAGTTTATTCAATATTAACATAGTATCTGGGTCACCCTCCTTAATTTTTTTACCTAGAAGTAAAATCCAGTTATATAGATTGATGTCTGAATGCCTAGACCTGGTTTAATCAAGCAGTAGCAACTCCAGGAGCATGCATTCTACTGAGATACAAAGTCTGAAGCTTTATTACCAGTCACTCATCACCAGTAGGTGATAAAATGCAAGTAATTCTGGTAAGTCAAGTTGATCTTAAATTTCATTTTGTCAAGGTAGGGGATATCAGCTTGGCTGCAGTAGGAAAGGGAGGATGAATCAGTTGCAATCTAGCCTCATTGATCTCATAGACCTGTCAGTCTGACCTTGGTGCCAGTGAAGCTGATAGAGCAGATCATCTCGAGTGCCATTAAAAGTCATATAATGGACAACCAGGGGATCAGGCCTAGTCAGCATGGGTTTATGAAAGGCAGGTCCTGCATGAAAAACCTGATCTCCTTCTATGACAAAATGACCTGACTATTGGACGAGGGAAAAGCTGTGGATATTATCTAGCTGGATTTTCAAAAAGCATTCGACACAGTTCCCCATAGAATTGTCATAGAAAAACTGGCTGCCCATGGCCTGGATGAGCGAACGGTCTGCTGGGTCAACCACGGCTGGATGGACAGTCCCAGAGAGTGGTGGTCAATGGAGCTAAATCCAGCTGGCGGCCGGTCACAAGTGGTGTTCCTCAGGGCTCGGTGTTGGGACCATTTTTGTTCAACATCTTTATTGATGATCTTGATAAGGACAGAGTGCATTTGCAGATGACACCAAGTTAAGCGGGAGTGTCGATCTGCATGAAGATAGGGAGGCACTACAGAGGGACTTGGATAGGTTGGATCGGTGGGCCAACGTCAACGGGATGAGCTTCAACAAGGCCAAGTGCCAGGTCCTGCACTTGGGCCACAACAACTCCATGCATCGCTACAGGCTTGCAGAGGTGTGGCTGGAGAGCTGTGTGGAAGAGAAGGATCTGGGGGTTCTAACTGACAAGCAGCTGAACATGAGCCGGCAGTGTGCCCAGGTGGCCAAGAAAGCCAACGGCATCCTGGCTTGTATTAGGAATAGTGTGACCAGCAGAAGTAGGGAGGTGATAGTCCCCCTGTACTCTGCACTGGTGAGGCCACACCTTGAGTATTGTGTCCAGTTTTGGGCACCTCAATACAAGAGAGATATCGAGGTGCTGGAGCGAGTGCAGAGGAGGACAATGAAGCTGGTGAAGGGCCTGGAGAACAAATCCTATGAGGAGAGATTGAAGGAGCTGAGACTGTTTAGCTTGAGGAAGAGAAGGCTGAGGGGAGACCTCATCACTCACTACAACTACCTGAAAGGACGTTGTAGAGAGGTTGGTGCTGGTCTCTTCTCACGGGTGATTAGTGACAGAACAAGAGGGAATGGCTTTAAACTCCAACAGGGGAGGTTTAGACTGGACATTAGGAAAAAATTTTTTACAGAAAGTGGTCAGACAGTGGAATAGGCTGCCCAGGGAGGTGGTGGAGTCACCATCCCTGGATGTGTTTAAGGGTCGTTTAGATGAGATGTTGGGGGATATGGTGTAGGGGAGAACTTTGTAGAGTAGGGCTGATGGTTGGACTCGATGATCCCAAGGGTCTTTTCCAACATGAATGATTCTGTGATTCTGTGATCTTTCAACTCTTCATTCAGATTTAGCCTCTTTTTACATTCTGATTCTTGCTGGACTTCCTCTGGTGAAAGCATAAAGTAAAAGAAATTAAGGCATACAAAGTTATATACGTTTAACATCATACAAAGTAATACACTGACTGTAGACTGAAAACTTCTCTTGTTCAGTGAAGAAGGAAGATGCCAAACTGTTTGCAAGGTCAATACTGGCTCCCCCTCTTTATCTTACCATTGAGAATGAAGGCTGTGGTGGTGAGGGGGATAACCTAATTGCCTCATTTACCAACTGCCCTGTGTGTTGAGAGCACCAAAGAAGAAAGGAGAGGCAAAATTATGTAGTGCTATGCTTTGTTTCTATAGGATCAAGACAATCCCTGTATTACATTTACTATTGAAGTAGTCAACTGATTTGTGGCTTCAGGTGACCTGACTTCAACTAGGTACTGGGCTAGAAACAGAAAAAGAAAAAAATCAAGTGAGACTGGTTGCTGGCAGTTTTGGCTGGCAATGCTGGATTGAACCTTCAGTACTGTATATCTTCTTGCTAGACTATTAAAAAAAAAAAAAAAAGTTTAGCTCTTAACCCTGCACCTTTTCCTGGATAGCTTGTTTTCTAGTTCAATATCAGAGTATACTGAGTGAGGCATCACCTCTGTAGTACAGAGCTTGCCCTCTGACTGGACAAATACTGACAACAGTGAACACTAGGTAGGTTTCAATAGCTTACATAGAGGGTTGTTATCAATGTTTAGTTAAAAGTTTTGTTTATAACATTATATTAATAGTTTTTTGGTTGGTTTTGTTGTTGTTGTTTGGCTTTTAAAGATACCATTCAGATGGCAGGTGTGTATATTTGATTAAATTTATTTTAGAATCATAGTTGTTTAAATTTTAAGTGGTTTTAAAACTTTTAATATATATTTTCCTTTTATCTTCATTTACTGATTCTTCTTTCATTTTTTGCTTTATTCTGTTCCTCACTTGAGATTTGATGATAAAAAGAAATACAAGACTTTAGACAATTAAGGGGCCTAACCTACTCAGAACTGTTAGGTATTTGAAATTGAACTAAATATTAGTACAGAGGTAAACTATGAATCCATTATTTGAGATAAATATGATATGAAAAAAAGCATAACATCTCAGGATCTTTAATAAAATACATTAAGGGATATGAAATCTATAAAAACTTTACAGAGGCACCTGCAGGTATCTCATTTTAGTAATGAAAATTTTGTCATTAGTCCAGAATTTCTCCCATTTAGCTACACAAAATGAGTGGCTTAATCCAACATAAAAGGGAGACTATTAGAAGACAGTTCTATTTTCAACTTATGTGTTTGGAGTAAAAGCTGTGTGTATATATATATGTGTGTAAATATACATATATATAAATGATGCATGTTGCAGAAAATTTATGATTTAGCTGAGATGTGACTAAAACTCTTTTCTGATGTTGATAATGGTATAATCACTTTGTGAAATCAAATACATAATTTAGACTCTTGGCTACATTTTGTTAGCAAGTTGATTTCATTAGAATTTAAAGAAAAAAAAAAAAGAGAAAAGTTTGTCCTCATAATCAAAATCACTGATAGCTAGTAATGTACAATAACACTAAAAAAAGAGACTCTCATGTAACTATGTGTCTCAGTGATTTGGATTTTAGGATCCTCGGTTACAATAATTTATCATGACTTCACTGGTTTCAGCTCAGGTCATTTTGTGCTAAATAAAAATGTATCATCAAATATTGTAAGACATGATAAAATTTTGAGATTCAGTAAAACAGTACTAGTAAGTATATACATACACAGATGGATTAAGAACTGTCACAAAGAACATACGTAAGAGTATGGTGTCTTGCAATCATGAAAAACACTTTTAAAATGTAGGAACTACTACTAGTAGTTATCACAAAGTTCTGTATAAGCATTATAACATGTGGCTGAATACACTGGGTTTTATCCTTAGCATACTTCAGAAGTAAATTTAAGATATAGATTTCTACCTCTGGCTCTGCTCACCTCATCACTATTAATATTAACAAATAAGAACAAAGCGCCTTCTTACAGCAAAAGCCTAAATAGGCTGTGAACGGTCTGTTATCCAGAAACACATAGTTCTCTTCATTGGCTGAACTAAGATAAGACACACAGAAGCAGAGCTTTAAAGATAAGGAGATGAATTAACAGATGAATGAAACTAGCTCAAATTTTCTTCGAATTACGTTCAGAAAAGAGAACTGAATTATGGTTTTATATTCTTTGTAACTGCTGCAGTCACTGAGACTCACATACAAGGTGGGCCTGTCTGAATCACGGTCTTCATGGATGTGCCCTTCAGAAGCCAGGAGGTTTATATACTGTAAGAAACTTAGATGGCAGCTGATTTTAGGTCACTGCAGGATGACAGCTAAGCTTAGAATCTCAGGATCTGAATATAATACTTTCTTATTTAAATTGGGAATTTATTCCCAAATACCAGCCTCAGGAATTTGTTGGACTGTCATAGACAAAGCAGTCTCAACACAGGAAATTTAAAACTATTTTCTTAATGACCAATCAAATTAAACTTTTATTTACTGATGTGGCTATTGACAGGAAAAAAAAAAGACAACAAATAATTAAACAAACACTTCCCCTTTCCCAGGCTCCACTCCAGTTCAGTATTTCTCCTTCCTCCTTTCTAGGCTAATCTTCCCTTGTTTTTTGCCGAGGGTTACACGCAGTCTCTCCTGATCCCTTTGGTTAGTCATTGACAGCTCACGTACAGCCCCCCGCCACCCAAACATTGCCAGATATGCCCAATACATGGTCCCAGTGTAAAACCTTAGACACAAGTGTATATATTAGATTTCATTTCAATAGGGCTTTTTGTAGGAAAAGAAAAGTAGACACTTGTTTTTTTTATTGAGGTAATGATATATTCTTGGGTTTAGTTTTTCTAACTTCCGTTCCTTTCCTGTTCTACAATGAAAATGAAGTCTTCCTGGCTTAGCTTGTACTGCACAGTTAGTTGGACTGGTCTAATCTTCCAGAAATTTCTGTACACAGAGCAGCATTATTATTACTGAACTTAGATTACCTGCAAATTTGACTCACAGATTTAATTATCTGTAGCTTAAAAACAGTTTCTTGTGCAAACTTTTAGGCTTATGTCTGAAACAAGTTTGGAAGGATTTCTGAATGCTCTGCAGCATACACTGAAACTTTATGTTCCAATAAGTGTGTTTTCTGATTATTTTTTGAAAGAGAATTAGTGCATAGCAAACAAAGCTGATCTTACAGGAACTGACTGAAAGAGCTTAGCTTGTTTAGCATAGCAAAACATAAGACAAGAGGGTAGACGATTGCTCTCTGTAAATACAACTGGGAACAAACACAAGGGAGAGGGAAGGGCTATTAAAGCTAAAAGACAATATCAGTGCTAGAACAAAGGTATTTAATTTGGCCTGAAAATTACACTGTAAATTAGAAGATGATTTCTAACCGTGAGAAAATGAAGCTGTGAAGCAGCACCTAAAAGGAAGAATAAAAAAAAAAAAACCTTGCAGACATGAACTAACCCTAATAAAGGGAGATGTGAGCATATGAACAAGATTATATCATAAGTAACCTGCACTAGCAGATAATTGAATTTGATGGTCAAGGAAAACCCTTCCTATTCCTTTTTTTTTTTTTTTTTTTCTGTTGTTGCTTTTTGTGCGTTTTTTTGTCTGGTTAGTTAGGTTTTTTTAATATCTTAAGGTTGGGTAAGTTTGCTGGGAGCAAACTGACCAGTCATAACCCGGTCTTTTTGGTAGTTGTTTCCAATGTAAATGCACTTTTCCTCCAGCTCACTGTATAATGAAGGAGCACTCCAAAATGGAACATTTGCAATAAAAGAGAATGAATCTTCACCTCAGATGGTGACAGCAAAGTTCATCTGGGACATGGAAGACATCAGCTCCTATTACATGGCACCCACTGTTAAATTTCACATCTCACTCTAAGTAGGTAGAAGAGGTATAAATTTATTCCACAGTTGTTCTTGATCTCACTGCATGTTTTAGCTCTTGAATTAATCTTTTTGATGTTGAAAAGTGTTCTGATCTCCTGTAAGCAAACCTAATTACTTATGCCAATGTAAGGGACATTATTCATTCTTTGGCACCTCTTTTGTCTGTAATAATGCACAAACATGATGGACACTAGCAGATCTGGCAATGCAATGTGATGTGCAATTAGTCTTAAAACTGAGCTAATCATGTATCAGATTAGACCATAAGTATCAATTCAGTTTTGGAGATCTTCTGTAAAACAATAATATTCTGGTTTGTGAGCATCTTAAAATTCCATTTCACACACTCACTGTGATTTTGTTAAGGATATTTATCTGTTCCGAATTTAATTTTTCAGAAAATGTTTGGAAAAAACAAGGGATTATAGGCTAAACTGTCAATAAACTTCCAGTCTTCAATACAAAAAAATAGCTTCAATACTAAATCAATCAGTAAATCAAAGACATACACTGTTTCCCATGACCTCTCTCCTTCTTCCTCCCCTTCACCCTACACTGAAAAACTGCACATTTGATGGGACTTCTTATATGTCAGCAGCTTCTGCTGCAGGACAGCTGCTCTGAAAGCTAAATTCCCAGCTATATCTAAGGCCTACCTTCAAAGGTTTCAAAATCTATACAAATGAGGGCTGGATAATGAGAAGACCAGAGGAAAAGATAGTATCAAGTCAACGTAGATACGTATCCTTTCTGAATCACTAAGAGCAATCTGTCAAAATGAGCTGCAGCTTGCATTGTCTGTTCAGTTGTATATTTATCTCCTTCTCAGAAATATGTGAATTTTGCTAGCAGGCAAGAGGTTGCTACCGCTTGAACACAAACTGTTCTTGTTACTGACCCATGGTGAATGTTTTCTGAGTGCCCACTAAGCTTCTTTAGTCCCCAGGAATTTTTATGTCTACATTTACAGTGGTATTTCCCAAAATAAAATGTTCATATTTGCTTGGTTTAAAAAGAAACCACACACCACTACTGCTGTTTCAGCCATATCTACAATGTGGGCAAGGGTAAACACAAGTAAATTAAGTCTAACACATCTGTTCTCAATGATGTAACTTCCCCTCTTCAAAATGATAGGTTATCCTATTTATTTATCACCACACCACTGAATTATGCTAAAATAAAAATTCGAGATCTAGGCAGAGACTTAAAATGTTTGTAATTGTATCTGAAAAGTAATGTTTGTTACCATCTGAAAATATGGATTCATCCATGTTTCTCACCATTAGAATTTGCATCTGTGAAAAGGAATTAGTAAAATATGCCTCAAATACAGAACAGGACAAAATTCTGATATAGGAGGGTTTCTAAAAGTAGGAAAACAGTAAAGCTGCTAGAAAGGAAACACAGTTTTTGCAACTCCTGAAAGTTACTTTATTTTGATAGACAGGGTTCTTTCTGTCCACACGAACTTCTTCTGCATGTCTGCTGCAAGTTATCATTTCATATTGTTCATTAATTCCAGTATAAAACAATGCCCAATGCCATTTTAGGACTGTGAAATCATATGTAGTGAGTTTTACTTCTGGGACCTGAAAGTGTTTTATTCTAGCTTTCAAACCTCTCCCCCCACTTTGTGGGCCTGTATATGACTCAGATAAAATACTGGCATGAGCACTTGCTTATCCTGATTTAAAGTTCATTTAAGTCTATGGGGATTGTTCCACTGACATTAATGGGTTTTGTACTGGGCCCTTTTAGCACACTGGCAAGATCCAAAGTCTCCAGGCAACACTCCAAGATCCTTAAAAGGGCACGACAAGCAGTCTTGTTAAGTGAATGGTATATTCACTATTCCCCACTGATATACACCTTTTTAAAATATATGTTTGTACCAAAGGGTCTCCTATCTGTTTATGATAGATACGGGAACAACCAAGATATATGATCAGCCACACCCTCACAGCTTCTCTCTTTTGCCAAAACAGTTAAGTTACGGTTTGTTTCAGTAGTTACCCAGTAACTGGGTCTCACATTATTTCTTCAGCTCTCAGACACTCTGGAGAAATAGAGTAAAATAAAATAAAAGTAATTTAAATTAAATTTAATTTAATTAAATTAAAAAAAAAAAAACAAACAAAAAAACAAACCAACAAACAAAAAAAAACCCACCAAAAAACAAACCAACAACAAACCACAATGTCCTTTTCATTTTAAAACATTCTTTTAGGAGCCATGTAGTAACCCTGTGGTTGGTGTGGGAACCTTGTGGTTGGTGTTTACTACAGGCAGCCCAATCAAGGGGAGCCTATTGACAAAGCCTTCTTAGTCCACTACAGGAAGCATCCTGTTTGCAGGCTCTCATAATTCTGGGGGACTTCAACCACCCTGACATCTGCTGGAATAGCAATATGGTGAGCTGTAGGCAATCCAGAAGACTCCTGAAGTGCATCAAGGATAAATTCTTAAGTCAGGTAATAGACAGCCCTACCAGAGGGGTTGCAATACTGGACCTGATGATCACCAACACAAGTGAGCTAATTAGTGACGTCAAGACTGGAGGCAGCCTGAGCTGCAATGATCATGAACTGGTGGAGTTTGCAGTCCTGAGAGAACTCAGTCAGGCAAAGAGTAAAATCAGGACCCTGAATTTTAGGAAAACAAAATTCCAGCTGCTCAAGAAGTTAGTCAATAGGACCTCCTGGGAAACTGCCCTCAGGGACAAGGGAGCAGAAAAGAGCAGGCAGATCTTTATGGATGTTTTTCATAGAGTCCAAGAGCTCTCGATCTCCAGGTGCAAGAAATCAGGAAAGGAAGGCAAGAGACTGGCATGGATGAGTCGAGACCTGGTGGTCAGACTAAAGGGCAAGAAGGAAATGCACAGGCTGTGGAAGCAGGGACAGGTATCCTGGGAAGAGTATAGGGACTCTGCTCAGTTGTGTAGGGATGGGGTCAGGAAGGCCAAGGTACAGCTAAAGCTGAACTTGACAAGGGATGGAAAGAATAATGAGAAGGGTTTCTACAGGTATGACCAGCTTTGTTGCCCTCCTCTGGACATGCTCGAGTAATTCAATGTTCTTTTTGTAGTGAGGGGCCCAAAACTGAGCACAGTAATCGAGGTGCGGCCTCACCAGTGCCGAGTACAGAGGTAAGATCACTTCCCTGTCCCTGCTGGCCACACTGTTTCTGATGCAAGCCAGGATGCCATTGGCCTTCTTGGTCACCTGGGCACACTGCTGGCTCATGTTCAGCCGGCTGTCAATCAACACCCCCAGGTCCCTCTCTGACTGGCAGCTCTCCAGCCACTCCTCCCCAAGCCTGTAGCGCTGCTGGGGGTTGTTGTGGCCCAAGTGCAGCACCCGGCATTTGGCCTTATTGAAACTCCTACAGTTGGCCTTAGCCCATCGCCCCAGCCTGTCCAGATCCCTCTGCAGAGCCTCCCTACCCTCGAGCAGATCAACACTCCCACCCAACTTGGTGTCGTCTGCAAATTTGCTAAGGGTGCACTTAATCCCCTTGTCTGGATCATCAATAAAGATGTTAAACAGGAGTGGCCCCAAAACCGAGCCCTGGCAGTCACCACTCATGACCAGCCACCAACTGGATTTAATTCCATTCACCACAACTCTTTGGGCCCGGCCATCCAACCATTTTTTTACCCAGCAAAGCGTGTGCCTATCCAAGCCATGACCAGCCAGTTTTGCCAGGAGAATGCTGTGGGAAACGGTGTCAAAGGCCTTACTGAAGTCAAGGTAGACAACATCCACAGCCTCTCCCTCATCGAATAAGCTGGTCGCCCTGTCATAGAAGGAGATCAGGTTTGTCAAGCAGGACCTGCCTTTCATAAACCCATGCTGACTGGGCCTGATCATCTGATTGTCCCACACATGTTGTGTGATGGTACTCAGGATGAGCTGCTCCATCAGCTTCCTGGGCACTGAAGTCAAGTTGACAAGCCAGTAATTTCCCGGATCATTCTTCCAACTCTTCTTATATATGGATGTCACTTTGATTTCCAATCTGTGGGGACCTCCCCGGTCAGCCAGGACTGCTGGTAAATGATGGAAAGCGGCTTGGCGAGCACCCCAGCCAGCTCCTTCAGCACCCTCGGGTGTATCCCATCCAGTCCCATAGACTTGTGTGTGTCTATGTAATGCAGTAGGTCACTGACTATCTCCTCCTAGATTGCGGGGAGGTCGTTCTCCCAGTCTCTGTCTTCTAGCTGAGGAGACTGGATTCCCTCAATACAATTAGTCTTGTTATTAAAGACTGAGGCAGAGAAGGCATTAAGCACCTCAACCTTTTCCTCATCACTTGTTACCATGTTTCCTCCTGTGTCTAGCAGGGAATGGAGGCTCTCCCTGATCTTTCTTTTGCTGTTGACGTACTTATAGAAACATTTCTTGTTGTCCTTGATTGCTGAAGCCAGATTAATTTCTAGCTGGGCTTTAGACCTCCTGATTTCCACCCTGCATAGCTTCACAGCACCTTTGTAATCATTGTGAGTGGTTAGCTCCTTCTTCCAATGGCTGTAAACTCTCCTTTTCTCCCTGAGTTGCAGCCAAAGCTCCCTGTTTAGCCAGGGTGGTCTTCTCTGACGCCGGCTTCTCTTACAGCACTTGGGGACCACCTCTTCCTGTGTACTAAGACTTTCTTCTTAAAAGAGTGCCCAGCCTTCCTGGACCCCTATACCCTTCAGGACCGTCTCCCAAGAGATCCTGTCAAGCAAGTGTCTAAACAAGATAGCCCTTTGGAAGTCCAGGATGTCAGTTCTGCTTCCCCCTCTCCTGGCCTCTCTAAGAATAAAGAATTCTATTATTTCATGATCACTGTGCCCTAGTCAGCGTCGAATTGCCACATCATCCACCAGTCCTTCTCTGTTCACAAAGAGGATGTCCAGCAGGGCACCTTCTCTGGTTGGTTCACTCACCAGCTGCATCAGGAAGTTATCTCCCACACATTCCAGGAATCTCCAGGACTGGTCCCGCTCTGCTGTGTTGTATTTCCAGCAGATGTCTGGGAAGTTAAAGTCTCCCACAAGCACACAGGCAAGTGATTGTGAGATTTCTCCTGAATGCCTATAGAATATTTCCTCCACCTCTCTGTCCTGGTTGAGTGGCCTATAGAGGACTACCACTACAACATCTGCCCTGTTGGCCTTCCCCCTGATTCTAATGCAAAGACACTCCACCTGTCTTCACTATACTCGTGCTCGAAGCAGTCATAACAGTCCCTAACATACAACTCCACCCGATGACCTCTCCTTCCTTGTCTATCCCTTCTAAAGAGCTTGTAGCCATCAACTAATGCACTCCAGTCATGGGAGACATCCCACCATGTTTCTGTGATAGCCACTACATCAGAATTTTCTTTTGTATCACGGTTTCAAGCTCCTCCTCTTTGTTACCCATGCTGTGTGCATTGGTATACATACACTTCAGTTGAGCTGATGTCTCCAGCACCTTTTCGCATTTAGAGGTCCTAACTGCAGCCTGAGCTTTCACAGGTGTTACCATGGTTACTGATCCATCAATGTCCCTACATCTTTGTTGTGCTGCATGTATCCATCCCTTGCCTCCACTGAGATGACAGGGTGAGGGTCATCGCTGGCACAACAGCCCACAAACTTTGCTAATGGACCCTGGGGCTTATGTCTGGGAGTGCCATTTTTGTCCCATTCCCCCTTCAAATCTAGTTTAAAGCTCTCTCAATGAGCCCAGTTAACTCCTGCCCCAAGATCCTTTTCCCCCTACTGGGACAGGTGCATCCCATCTGATGCCAAAAGGTCTGGCATCCTGTATACTAACCCATGACTGGAAAATCCAGAACCCTTCTGGTAACACCAGTCTCAGAGCCACAAGTTCATCTTTTGAGTTCTCCTGTAATCTTCTTCATCCATCCCCCCAACTGAAGGGATGGAGGAGAACACAACTTGTGCCCCCAACCCCTTAATCTGTTTCCCCGAGACCCTGAAATCTCTCTTCATTGATTTAGGTTCTCCTGGTAATATTGTCACTACCTACCTGAAAAACCATGAGAGGGTAGTAGTCCTTGGTTCTCTCTAGAGTGGGGAGTTTTGCTGTGAGGTCCTTCACCCGGGCCCCAGGGAGGCAGCAGACTTCCCTATGAAGCGGGTCCGGTCTGCATATTGGGCCTTCGACATCCCTCAGAATGGAGTCACCCAGTACAATGACCCTTCTAGGGTTCTTTTTAGAATTGTTTTTAATACCTGGTGTAGAGCGACCCGGCCTTGGTGGACCTTGATCTTCCTCCTTGTTTGACTCATTTTCTTCATCTTTCTCTACTTCATTCAAAAGTTCCAGGGCCCTGTATCTATTGTGAAGGGACACCATGGAGGGTGAGGGTGGTCAGGAGAGGCTTTTCCTGCCTCTTTGAGCAGGGACCTGTTTCCAATCTTCCCCATCTCTTAGGTCCTCTCCTTCTGCTCAGTAGCAAGAGGGTGAGGGATCGCTTGCCTCTTTTGGAGCCTCTATTTGCTCCTTTTGCTTCAGAGGTGCTAAGGTGTTACTCCATCAATCAAATTCCCTTTCACACTCCCTAATTCTTCTTAATATTTCAACCTCTTCTTTGAGTTCCGCCACCAGGCTGATGTTTTGCTGATCAGCGATACCAATTAAACTCAGACACCAGAGTGAAAAGAGCAGGCGTATTTTACTAGAAATAACTAAATAATAGAATAATACAGAAAACATACAGTAAGAAAAGACAGAATACTGCACTTAAAGCAGACAAAAGGAAAATACAGGGTAATGGATCAAATCATTGCTACATGAGAGAGACAATAGTGATTAAGAAAGATACATCACCACTTGCATACTTTACCATCATCCAGATCCGCAGTCACTGGGGAGCCCCGGTTACAGCGAGGATTTGGAGAGCCTGTCCCGGCAAGTGGGAAATCCTACGCGGTGCGTCCACCCATAGGTGAGGCATCCAAAGTCGCTGTGAGTGGGTCCAGCCTTATATACCCAAAAATCAGCAAGCCAGAATAGCTGGCACCTTTGTTTTAAGCGGAAATACCTGGTTTCAATCTCACATTAGATTCCCCCAGATCCTGGCCAGGGCTCAAGGGAGAAGCTGAGGGAGTTTCCCTGCTTATCTAATTGGATTATGCGCAAGGTCTCACATCAGGCCACAGTGACAGACAACGGTCTCCATGACCCTCTTATCTTGCCCCCACACAAAGAAAGATAAATATACATTCAAGTTTGCTACATCTTCCATACATATTTCACTAATGATTACACACTGAGTTAGCAGCTTCGGCTCAGGGCCTGTTGTTCAGGTTTCAATACTTCCACTTTTTACATCAGAATAGGTGGTTTGTTATAACTTAGTATAATACCTGCTAGCACAATGGTTATCAGTTATAAAATATACAGGATTCATCTATAGATCAACTCTGGCTTGGGGCTATTGTCCAAGCCTTAGCACTTCAGCTGAGCAGGTCATCCAGCTGATCACAGCGCACACAGGTGCTGTCACTGCTGCCCTCAGACAGGATTGATGGGCTCAGGCACTCCCTGCACCCAGGGACCTGCACTGCTGCATGTTTGCGTGGCAGCTCCATCTGGGTCACCATGTTCTTTCTGGTGGTGGTTTTGACCCAAGTGGAGACCATAGTTCAGTCTACTCATGGAGGACGATAAGATGACAACTAGCTCAGATAAGCTCTAGACCCAGGAGACAGACTATGCCCTGTCCATTTGGCCTTGCCTGCAAGAACTACTGCGTGAACTGCCATGCCACACCCTTCCAACGCGCCACATCCTTCTGATGCACCATGCCCTGTTTGCCCGCCCTGTTCGCCGGGCTCCCTCGGGGCTGCTCTTGTATGTGAGGGGCGTTGGGTGTCATCGCTCCAGTCTCCACCCACTCTGAGTCACTGCTGCCCTCGTTCCCGGCTCAGTCTTCTCGCTCAGAGGGGAGGCGGTTTGACGCACTCCCTCTTCCCTGGGCTTCTGACTTCTTGGGTTGCGGTTTTGTTGCGGTTTTTTGATGCTATCAGAAGGGTCCCCCGCTGCTATCCTCCTCTTCGGAGCCCCTCTCCTCAGCAACTATAACCTCTGACTCAAAACTCAACTAAATCACCAAGGATACTGTTCAAATAATAACTGATAAAAAGAATGAGGTGACAGTGGCTGAAAAAAAATGTTTAAAGCAAGCATCCTACTTTTAAAAATATAGCATATAAAAGAAAAAGTAGATATTTTAATGAGAGAAATCTTAACCTACTTAATAATTATATTTTAGGAAATGCTAAATGTCTCTGAATTAGCTAAAGAAACTAATGATTAGATATTTTCCCTAGTGTAAAAACTACAAAATGATTGCTCTGGGCAGTGAATGTGATTGCACATTAAAGAAATTCCAAGTACTGCCTTGCTCTATTTTTTTTATTAAAATCACCAAATAAATTGTGTGAAACTTTTCAGAGAGAATTTGTAACAAGTTTAGTTAACTGTAGTTACTGTTTGAAAGACAGAAAATGCTAAAGAGAAGAATGGGAAGAATTATTTTGATAGTGTTTTGCAAAATATTCAGAAAGCATAATTTAAAATCCTATTAATTTAATGTTCAGTTAAATTTATTTTTTAAAAGTCCAGGAATATATGTCAATGTATGTATATTATTGACCAAAAATACAGCTGCTAAATATTAAAACAAATCCATGGAAGTCAATAAAGCTAAAGTGATTTTCACAGTTAAGGGATTTTCTCTTTCTACTGAACAAAGAAACATAATCTGCAGAAAATTAGAGAAGACATGAGGTGAAAATTATGCCAATTGACTGCAGAAAAAAGTTGGCACAGTAACAGAGGGGCAAGTCATGTCTTCTCCCACAAAAATTTACTAGCAGCTTCTAAGAGAAAATAGGGAACTATACCCAGCATACCTTCTTTCACATAGAAGAGTGCAGTTTTTCCCCCTCACTCAATAATTCTAGAATTACTCCACTTAACTCCTGAGATTTGAGATAAGCTTGAAAGATATCTGATGAAAAGGACCTGTCTTTTTTCTTGCCCCTGCCTTAAAATCCTGTCTGCAAGCATCTCTCTCAGAGGTTCCATCTCTGAGCAAAACTCTGGATAGGGTCCTATAGGAAAACAAGTGCAGCATTACTAGTCACTGAAACATACACAAAATTATTTTTCCAGGCTAAAAAGATCCACCTTTCCTGTAGTGGTAAGAATCACTGATAAGAGACCAGACTGTTAGGGAGAACAGAGCAATCAATGGGTTAACATCACTTTGGGGAAGGAGAATATAATGATAGATTATCTTTATTCTTGGAAATTTTATTGGTTAATTCCCTAGTCCCTGCAAATAAATTTAGTTTACAAAAAAATAAGATCTTAAATGTATTGTTTTGTAGTGTCTCTTGATAACAAACATACTCTAGTCAATGTAGCTCCTGCTGAAAAAATTTTGATTTTTTATCTGGAAAGAAAACAAACTAAACCCTTCAGAGCATAACATGCAAGACTGCTTCAGATCTTATGCTTACTCTATACCTGACCTGCACTCTATCTTGGAAGTTTAATGTTTAAACCAACAGGTTTGGCATCCTTCTTGGAAGAAGATGTTTTGAACTTCAACTTAATGGTTTCCTTCAGCAAGAGATCAACCTTCAGGAATCAAGGTCTAGAAAGCTTATTTAGTTTCTAGTCAATAAATCACCTACAAGTGCCACTTAGCCTTATTTTAGTCTTTAGAAAGTCTTTAATCACTGATATTTGATATTAATTGCTCTTTGATATCCAGTCATACTTTACCTACTAACAACTTGTATCTTTTCTAGACTGTTATTAAAAGCTCTCTATAGTTGTAATTACTGTGAAATACTTTAGTAAAAAAATAAAAAGTTGATTTCCAACACATGTAAATATCTATGTCCTTGTCTATTTCAGGCTTAGAAAACTGTGCTTCAAACAATAAAGCCAAATTTACAGCTGTCAGCAAAAGAATAGTTCTGAATTTCCAAAACCGGTAGCAGATCTATCTAGCCTTATGCTTGAGCTACGGAATTAATTTTAAAAAAAGCTACATCATAATTTAGAGTTTTGTCTTTTGTCTAAAATATTCTGTATATAATTCTCACTGCACTTGATATGGAAATGAAATGACAGATCTTTGTATATTCATTTTTTAAAACTCTTTTATGCCCTAATCTCTTACTTTATTTTAGGCTCAAAAATATTACAAGCAGATGCAACAGCCAATATCAAAACTTCTAATTTACTGTGTTAAATTTAAATCTAAGTATAAAAATTTAAACAAAAAAATTGCTTATTCAATAATGCTCCTTCCAAAGTTTCACATTTTTCAACAGTACCGTTTATGACATACCCCTAATGCCTTACAGCATTTTCTATAATGATGTGATTTAAAATACATACTTTTAATGAGATAGGTGTACTTTCAGCTAAGAAAGATGAACATAGATGGAACTTTCTACAGGAAGGAGATTAGAAAAGAAGGAACACTACTAGAACAACAAATTTATTACAGATATAACACCTTCCTCCAAAAACAAACAAAACAATCCACACATATATACTAAAACCGTCTTGTCTTTTCTTTTATAGAAATAATCTGCACCATTGACTAATTCAATCAAGAGATGGCTATTTTGGGATGTTTAATAGCATTCAGTCATAATTTCATGGTATAACATGAGACTCAGCTATCTGAAGGGTAGAATATTTTACATTTGCAACTAAAAAGGAGAAAAAAGAAAGGGGATGAAGAAATATAAGAAGAAAGGGATCCTTGAATAGAGCTTCCTACTACAGCTGCATTCTTCTATCTGTGATAAAAATACATGAAAAGAGGGCAACGCTAACAAAAAAACAATACTTAGGGATTAGACCATCTATTATTTCTCCCATTAAAGTAAAAACCATTATGCAGCATGATTGCACAGAAGAGTGCTGAGCTGGTATTCTGTGAAATGTGAGTGAATAATTCACTCAAAAGAGAAGTGAAATCTTCCCCAAAGGGCAATTTAATACCTTCCACTTGTCATGATTTGCTGTTTTGTATAGGCAAAAAGGCATGCTTATTGCTTGGTTTTTTTGTAAGCTGCCAGACCTATCATCAGTTTTACCCTAAGTGACTAAACCTGTATTTTGTGCAATGCTGGGTTCCTTTTGAATTTGTCAATTGGGAAGGGAGGATGCTTGAGCCATGTGGAGCAATTACAGTAGCAGCTCTGAACATTCATGTCATGGTATATGAGGCATGATGACCATGTTTTTAAACTTGTTTTAAATACATCTATGCTCAGTTGAGATTTTTCACCTAAGTACAGAAGCTGAGTCTGAAATAATACCTGAAGTGCTTGCATTAACCTGAGATAAGGTCTTATGTGTGTGTTTGTTTTGCTGATCAGGGATATCAATTAAACTCAGACACCAGAGTGAAAAGAGCAGGTGTATTTTACTAGAAATAACTAAATAATATAACAGAATAATACAGAAAACATACAGTAAGAAAAGACAGAATACTGCACTTAAAGCAGACAAAAGGAAAATACAGGGTAATGGATCAAATCATTACTACCTGAGAGAGACAATAGTGATTAAGAAAATCAAGATCATCCAGATCCGCAGTCACTGGGGAGCCCCGGTTACAGCGAGGATTGGGAGAGCCTGTCCCGGCAAGTGGGAAATCCTACGCGGTGCATCCACCCATAGGTGAGGCTTCCAAAGTTGCTGTGAGTGGGTCCAGCCTTATATACCCAAAAATCAGCAAGCCAGAATAGCTGGCACCTTTGTTTTAAGTGGAAATACCTGGTTTCAATCTCACATTAGATTCCCCCAGATCCTGGCCAGGGCTCAAGGGAGAAGCTGAGGGAGTTTCCCTGCTTATCTAATTGGATTATGTGCAAGGTCTCACATCAGGCCACAGTGACAGACAACGGTCTCCATGACCCTCTTATCTTGCCCCCACACAAAGAAAGATAAATATACATTCAAGTTTGCTACATCTTCCATACATATTTCACTAATGATTACACACTGAGTTAGCAGCTTCGGCTCAGGGCCTGTTGTTCAGGCTTCAACACTTCCACTTTTTACATCAGAATAGGTGGTTTGTTATAACTTAGTATAATACCTATTAGCACAATGGTTATCAGTTATAAAATATACAGGATTCATCTATAGATCAACTCTGGCTTGGGGCTATTGTCCAAGCCTTAGCACTTCAGCGTTGCAAAGGAAACCCTTTTTGCCATAGAGGAACATTTCAAGGAGGATCCCCTGCTGAGAAGTCTCAGAACATGTTTGGATATTTATCTGTAGTTACTCATTACAGTTATATCAACTAGGTAAAAGAAATTCCAAATCCTTGATCTAAGGAAAAACAAGGCATCCAGTTTAAGACACAAAACATCTAGTTTAAGATGCAAAGCATGCTTTACCAGTGTGATGGTTTTCTATGATGAAGACAGAGAACAGTGAACGATGATCTTAAAGGCCTTTTCCAACCTAAAAAAATTCTATAATTCTGTGAATGTTGTTTACAGAAGCAAGACATTAACACTGGCTCCTGTAGTACCATTATAATCCAAATGGACAGATATTAACTGGGTAGCTAGACAATATATGAATTTACCTGGACTTCCAGCCTCAAAAAGTTGCAATCAGTAGTAAAAAAAAAACCAACTGGCAGACAGTTGTTAGAGATGTCCAGAGCATGTTCTCTAGATGACAGTATCAAACTGGGGTTTTAAGGGCAGGGCTGTTACACTTTGGGACCTTGACAGACTGAAGAAATGGGTTGACAGGAACCCTGTGAAGTTCAGTGAGGTAGGGCAATGTTAAATCCTGCATCTGTAATGGGCTATCCCAATGCAACCATACAGGCTGGATGTCAGCTGTATAGAAGGAAGTTTTGCAGAAGGCCCAGGGTCCTAGTGGACAAGTTGAACCTAAGTCAGCAGCATGCTTTTGTGCAAGGAAGGCCAAGGGCATACTGGACTACTGCTAATACTAGCACAAATATAGCCAGCAGGTCCAGCAAAATTATTCTTCCACCCTATTCAGTCCTTGTGAGGGGTTAAAATACTAAAGGACTAAAGTGTCTAAAGTACTTTGTCCACTTCTGATCTCTTCAGTTCATGATAGACAGGTACTTACTGGAACAAGTCCAGTGGTCAGGGACTGGATCACATGATGAATGGGGAGTGTCTCAGAGAATTTCAGTTTTTCAGCCTTAAGACGAGATGGGTCTGGAGAGACCTTCTTGTTGTTTATAGAAGTTACTGAGTTTCCATCCTTGGCAATATTCAGAACTTTCCTAGACATGGTCCTGAGCAACCTGTGCTAATTAACCTTCTCTCAGCAGGAGGCTGGACAGGAGGACCTCGGAAAAGAGGTCTCTTTCAACTTTTATGACACTGATTCTGTGTTAAAAGAGCAAATCAACACTTCCAGGAAGCAAACTGTGCACAGTGCAGTTTCAGGATTTCAGTGAAGCTAAACCAAACAAATTTGCCTGGGAATCTGCAGCTAAAAATACAAGAACATAGACAAGAAGACATGCAGATCCCTCATGGGCCAGCAGCCATTAGATCTATTGTATGTTTTATTGACTGATGCTCCACATAATTAACTTTCAATTTGGTAGGAAACAAAATGCAAATTTGCTGGTAAGCAACAGAATAATGCCTAGGCCTATTGGGATGACACTAGGGGTGTCATTACTCATTAGTGAAAGCAATCTCAACAATAATAAACATCTATGGATATTCATGGTGAAATTTGCAAAGCAAATTTGAGCAAAAAGTAAGAAGCTAAAAAGATAAAAAGAGAGAGAAGAAGTTTACAAGAAGCTTAAAGTACTTGTGGTAATTGACACAAGTTGCTTAGGGAAAAAAAAAAAGTTAAAAAAAAAGAAAAAAATCCTCATGTAATCTTATTCATAGATTCTTGTAACTTGTTACTAACAATTCAAAGAAGCAATATGCAATTAAGCATACGCAATAAGTTTTTGTTTGGTTGTTTTATTTGTTGGGTTTCTTTTCCTATGTGGTAGTAAGAAGATAGTGAAACATATACAGGCATTTAAATTTGCCAGTAAAATGGTTATTGTCCCCTCAGCTACATTCATAACACAAGTCAAATCTGCCAGCACTTTAGGAGCATCTTTTGGGCTCTACAGGTTTACAGTAACATTCTAGATACATCCAGTTGTCACTAGATCTGTAATTTTATACCAGAATATTGCTTGTTTTCTTCCAGTGTCTTAATTCTCTTGCCTCTTTTCCTGCAATGTATCTTGTTTTGTTCTGTATTACTCAGTTCTAATTTTGACATAGCTTTCACTATTCCTCCAAGAACAGTCTTGTAGCTAAAAATCTTGGATCTTAACATGTCAGTGGCCCAATTACCACAAAAAAAAATATTGAAACATTCATATTTATGTCACCTGACAACTTAGTCTTCCAACTGAGATGTTCAGCTGTCATACAAGCTTTGAATAATCTTGCACATGGGAATACTTTCCAGTAAATCAAAGTCCAGTGAAATGAGCATGTCAAAGGCTTGATAATGTCCAAAATTCATCTTTTAGGAAAGTACTCTTCATCCATACATAGAACTTGGATATTTTGCTAATTTTTAAAAGCTGGCTTTTTAATTTTTTTTTTTTTTTTTTTTTTTTTTGGAAATGGACAGTGACAGCATTATTTCTCATTGCCAAAGGGTACAAGGACTTAGCATGCAATATGTACATATGAACTAAAGTGAGTCCAGAAATCATGCTGGAAAACATTCTTTGAATAATTCAAACTTTTAAATAATTTACTGCAGAGAAAAGCTACCAAGAAAAAAAAAAATTTGGCAGACAATAAACACTTCCAGTCTCCACTCACTTACTATTGTTAGCAGATTTTATATTAAAAAGTAATTCCTGAAAGTAGAAATAAATAGAAATTTCTATTTTTTGAAAAGTAACATCCCATTTTCACGCTGGTGCCCTGTCATGGTTTAAGGCCAGAGGCTGCTCACTCACTCCTTCCCCACCACCACCGCCTGGTGGGATGGAGAAAAGAAAATATAACAAAAGGCTCAGGGATCAAGACAAGGACAGGGAGGGATGACTGACTATGGTCATGGGAAAAAGACAGACTCGACTTGGACAAAACACATCAATTTAATTTGAACACCACTACTACCACTAATTTACCAATCAAATAAGAGTAAGATAGTGAGAAAATGCAACCACATTTTCAAAACACCTTCCCCCTACCTCTCCCTTCTTCCTGGGATCAGCTTTGCTCACGATTTCTCTACCTCCTTCCCCTCAGTGGTGCATGGGAGCAGGGGATGGGGGTTGCGGTCCATTCTTCACCCGTTGATTCTGCCACTCCTTCATCCTCAGGGGGAGGGCTCCTCACACTCTTCCCCTGCTGCAGCATAGGGTCCTTCCCATGGGAGACAGTCCTCCACAAACTCCTCCATTGTGGGTCCTTCCCACATGCTGCAGCTCTTCACAAACTGCTCCAACGTGGGTCTCTTCTGCAGGCTGCAGTCCTCCCAGTAACAGACTGCTCCAGCACGGGCTTCCCTCAGAGTCCCGGCCTTCTTCGGGCACAGCCACCTGCTCTGGTGTGGGGTCCTCCACAGGCTGCAGGTGGGCATCTGCTCCACTGGAGACCTCCATGGGCTGCAGGGGCACAGCCTGCCCTCTCACCATGGGCTGCAGGGGAGTCTCTGCTCTGGCACACCTCCCCCTCTTCCTCCTTTTTCCTTCCACTGACCTCAGTATTTGCATAGGTATTTCCCTCACTTCTCCTCCTCCTCTCAGGTTCCCCTTCTTAAATATGTTATCACAGAGGTGCAACCACCATAGCTAAGTGGCTCAGCCTTGCCCAGAGGCGGATCCGACTTGGAGCCAGGGAAGCTTCTAGCAGATTCTCACAGGAGCCAGCACTGTAGCCCTCTTCCCCACTACCAGAACTCCAGCACAAACAAACCCAATACATGTCCTCATAAGAATTTATCTTTATACACTTGCTTTGAAAATTTATACATAAGCAAAGAATTAATAAAATAAATTGAATAATTTATTTTTGAACATAGCAAAAATTAATCAAAGCACTTTTAAAGGATATTAACAGGCTAGCTCTCACTTAGAAAAAAAGATGTCTTAAATCAGAAAGGTTGTAATGTGACATCAGGAAGAGTTGCCTGTGCTTTCTTGGTCATTTTATACTCCTTCACACCTTGCTATACTGAAACTTTAACTGAATTAATATTGCAATTTTTTAAAAAATTGCAGAAAACAAATTAAACAGTCCCTTCACCTCCAATCTTGACTGTCCACTTGCTTTTGTTACAGAACCACGTCAATCTTCTTGTCATTTTAGAAGGGGCCTTTGTCTGCTACTCCAAAAAAAGAAGAAAATGCTGTGTGATGACACTAATTAAACTGAAACTAAGATGAGAAAAATCACTGAGACCCCATGTGCCTTAAAGCCCAAATATATCACCTCTCATAAAACAGGTTTCCCAATCTAAGGAGCAAAGGTCCATAGCCTTGATCTCCCACATTGCCACTGAAATGGCTAATAGCTACTTTTTAATGCAAATTCATTTTCTTACAAACCCAATTCAAGTGTAATTCAATTTTCTTATCTGTTGCCATATGATTAAAAAGTAATTATTCTGCTAACATTTTTGATTAAAATGATATTATCTATGGTTCTAGATGCATTAAGTACACCACTGATCTCAGATACCAAATGAAATTTCCATAGATGAGTCATGAATGCATTTTCCTGTTTTACAAGTTGCATTGTAACTGGTAGTAACTATGAAACATGGTATTCAGCAAATTCTCTCATATCTGTCAGATATAGAAAAGTGTTTGTTTCTTGTATTTTTTTCTAATAAATAATGTCTGTATTATTCTTAACAAGATCAGCATGTTGTAAGCTGATGTCTGAGGTTAAACGCTTCCCCCAGCTGTAAGTTTCAACCTTCTTGCCAGCTGTATGCTCCCATGGGCCATGTGTGCGCAGTATAGAAAATTTGTGGTAAAAAGTCAAGATTTTTGGAAAACTTGAATTTTTACATTTTTCAACCACCATTTGAGTCAGCATTTCAGCCCGAGTTCATTGAGTCTGTCCCTTATACCAAATGTGAAGCTGTGATAGCTTATTGACTAATAAATAAATAAAAACAAGAAGCAATAATAAAATTTCTAATGCAAGGTATTGATCATCATCATTCTCTCCTAATCAAACTATGGCTGTTAAAATTAGCATTTATACATTTTCTATTAACGTGACATTCTTAATTCCTTATTTGCCACAGACTGCTTATATGTAGTGCTTAGATCTGTAGTTGTAAGAAGATCAATACTTAGTTTTGCATTTTTCAAGAAACTTGTGTATAACATGATTGACTCAGGATCAGGGATGGCAACCATCATTTTGCAACTGGTAAATAATGATCTGCAAAGAGATGTATTTACACTGTGCATTAAGTGTCATAAGAACTAAGAAATAATGTCATAATATCAATTTATGGAGTTTTTCCTGAAAACAATGAAGAGCAATCAGTGATTTCATACTAATTGTAAGTGTTGGTGATGTAAATCATGTTGTAACTCAAAATCTTAAAAATATTTTCTTATGACTAGGAAAATAAAAAGAAAAATCAATATAATTTCATTAATTTAAGTAATAGTGATGGAATCTTATTACCCAAAAACTGGTCTAGAAGTAGACCTCACATTATATTTTTGCTGTATTCAAGAAACTTCATAAATCAAAAAAGTTTGTTTAGTGCTGTCATTTTGAATTATGTCTTTAGCTGTCTTCAAACGCGTACTGTGGTTAAAATTGTAGCTTACATCAGTTAAAACAACTGCCAAGCATATATTACACTAGCTGACAACACACTTGAGTTTTCTAATCTTCATACTCTCACACATTCATCTTCATTACTAATAATGTATATTTTATCAAATTTTATCTTTAATGATACTTTCATCAAATATTCTCTGAATGTGTCAATATCTTGAATAGTCTCCAGTGAGTAAAGTAAATGCATTTTGTCTCTATGACTGTAAGGTGCAGCAGTCTTCTATGACAACAATTTTCTTCCCTCCAAATGATCCAAGACAACATCCTCACAGTAGAAGCCTTTTCCTAAACTTCACTGAAATCAGTGTTAGTCTTCTGGCTTGGTCTTCCATGCTTTGAATGAACTCCATCTCTACTATGACTCTGGACAGTCACAAGTTCATGTTTTTTCGTTTGGTATTTTCTATTTTGTCACTGTTACAGTTTATTACTCTAGTCCAAGGAGAGAATTATTTCCTCTGCATGTGAACAACGTTTCCATGCATAACCAGCATACCTGGTTTATATGGACCCCCAGCACAGCATCTCTGAATGGAGAGTAAATCCATACTAACACAATTAAAACAAACAGACTGGCTTATATTAGTACAGGCTGCAGCTTGGTTTTTGGTTGGTTGGTTAGTTTTAGTTTGGTTTTTTAACCTGTGGTTATATGCAAAACTTACATTGCTACAACATCATGAGAAGTCCAAAAGGGAAAATTTACTAGCACTACTTATGCTAACATTTGAGGCAGCTAAGTGCATTTGAAAAAAACCCTTTAATCAGGACTGGCTTTGATGCATAACCTTCCAGAAGTTTTCCATTTACTGTACTTGAGGTACATTCATTTCATTTCCAAATTCCCATAGCTACATTTAAAAATTATCTTTATTAAAGTATCTCCAATTATATAGATTCCTATATTTAGCCAGTGGTTTCACTCAGCTGCATTTTATTAATTTGGATTAACACCATATGCGGAATTGGAATTCTGTATCTTAATGTAACATCTCATAATTGGAATTCTTGAGACCCACCAAGAAGAAAGGCTATATCAAAATGAACATTTTTATAATCGTAGTACACGTAAGTTGAAAGACAAGATGCCCCACAAAAGATCCTTTAAACTAGCAGTGAAAGGAAATTCTCAGCATGGTTATGAGTTAGCAATTAGTTAATTGCACATAATATCTATATGTTAGCAGAAGAATGGCTTCTGTACATTATTTTGGGTTTAAGTCACATTATTTTGATTAAAAAAATGAAAGGAAAACTCTTGAACACTTAATAGTGACATAATAACATTTATATATATAATCTGGCATATATTCTCTTTCATAAAAGGTCTGAAATTTTTCTATTGAGACAGTAAAATGCTATATTATTGGAAATAAAAGATAATTTTTTTTTTACAGTTTATAAGTTAACAAAGATCCTATATAAAGATGTATCAAGGACAAACTGCCATTGTTCTGTTATTCAATAAATTTAGTGCTTCTTTGTTAAAGCATAAACATTGCTTTACTAAGTTTTTTAGAGCTCAACTTTAATGTACTGGGAGAAGAGGGAACAACAAAAGCAAGATAGCCATTTACTACAGAGGATATATTTCCTTTAAAAACTCCCAGTAAGGTTTTGTTATTTCCTACTCCCCAGTGAGCAGCTTCAAAGAAGTAAAAGTGATTAATACTGCTCTCATCAACTACCCACTTTTAAAGTAGCTGCAGAGAATGTAAATAATAGCAAAAGAAAACAACCACATCTGAAATGGGAGCATGAATGCTACTGCTGAGCTGTTAATTTAGATTTTACTTAGACTATAACTCTCTCTAGTTCCTAAACCTGAAATGGCTATGAGAATTCATTTATTTGTTTCAAAATAAGATGTGTTTTAAAAACAAAACCAGATATTACTCTTCCTTCTATCTATTCCTGAGGGGACTGGATCAGAACTATCTGGATAATGGAATTTTGAGATACCAAAATTGCTTTAATCCCGTATTGGAATACAGACATTTTTCAGTAGTTACATGAGACTACAATAGTGTCAAAACAGGCGTAAACCTTTCCTTCTTCTATCTCTTTTCCCAGTATTAGAAAGATCTGTGAATGTGAAAACTAAGAAATCCTTGAAAAATGGTTGTTTCAAAACAGTTTGGACCACTGACAGTCCTGATTTATCTTTTATCATCTGGTCCCATAACCTATTTTGAAAGTTAAAGATTGTGGGGCATCTAGTGAATACTTCTGTTCTGCGAGTATGTACTGCTACAGCCCTGGAATTGTACACAGTGATGTACCTCACTTTGCGGTGGTGCATGGCATGGAGAACATATTGGAAAGAACAGCATTCAATTTAAAGGGTTTCAGAGCACCACATTTTTCCATGGCACTGCAAGATAACTGTCTGTGTATGTGTGTATGCCATTAAAAGAGAAAACAAGAGTGCACACAAGAGGAATGACTGTTTCACTCTGTTCTTGATTCCAGATAGACAGGAAACTAATTAGACCAGGGTGCTTGGCTTAAATAGAAAAAGAGTTTGCTCTGCACGGCAGGGTAGAGCTTTGCACCCCATTTGCTGTTGAGAAAGTGAGAGCTGGGGCCTTCCAACTAGTGAATAAAATAAGTACAATGTTCCCCTTCTCTCCTGGATGGAGACATAAAAGAAGAACATTAAATACCTTGAAGGGCACAGCAGCTAGGAGTGAAAAAGATTTCCCTTTGAAATCATAGAAACATAGAATTGGTTAGGTTGGAAAAAACTTTTAATCTTATTGAGTCTAACCGTTAACCTAACACTGCCATGTGTCATGGTTTGAGCTCAGAGGGCAACTGAGCACCACACAGCTGCTGATTCCCCACTTCCCTCCCAGGGCTGAGAAGGGGAAAATAAGCAAAAATGCCGCTCACTCTCTCCTTCCCCTGCCAGCGCTGAGAAGGAGGAAAACAAAGGACCCAGAAAATTGAGAGAAGGACAGGGAGGGATGACCTCATCCTTTAAGGCAGGCAAAAACCAGACTCACAAGGGGAATTAAAAACAACATAAGTTTAATACAGACACTAACAACAACAGACAGAGTAGGACCATGAGAAGCATTACCACATCTTGAAAACCCCTTCCTCCATCCCTCCCTTTTTCCCAGGCTCAGCTTTTCTCCCGATATCTTTACCTCCTTTCCCCCAGAGGCAGAGGGGACAGGGAATGGGCAGTGCCATCAGTCCTGTTGCTTCTTCCACCTCAGGGGCAAGAACTTCTGACATTCTTCCCCTGTTCCAGCACGGTCCCCTCTCATGGGAGGCAGTCCTCCACAAACTTTCCCTGACATGAGTCATTCCCATGGGTGCGTGGGTCTCCCCTGCATGTTGCAGTCCTCCCAGTGCCAAAATACAACAGCGGGGCCCTCTTCCCGTAGGGTCCCAGCCTTCTTGGGGCGCAGTCACCTGGCATGGCTTGTAGCCCCCCACAGGCCGCAAATCAGTATCTGCTCCACCGTAGACCTCCATCAGTGGCAGCCCTGCTGTCTCACCACAGGATACAATGTTGTCTCTGCTTCGGCACACCTCCCCCACCCTTCTCCTCTTTTTTTCCACTGACCTCGCTGTTCGCACAGATGTTCTCCTTGCAACTCCTCCTCACAACTCCCCCAACTCCTCCCAGGTTCCCCTTCTTAAATACATTATCACAGAGGCACAGTTAATTGGCCTGGCCTTAGTGCAAAGCAGGTCTGACTAGGAGCTGGGGGAGCTCTGAGAAGCTTCTCACAGGGGCCACCACTGTAGCCCCCTCACCTGCTACCAAAAAATCCCTGCTACTCACTTAAACCAGGAAAACCAGTAAACCACCTCCCTAAGTGCCACATCTACATGCCTTTTAAATACCTCCAGGGATGGTGACTCAACCACTTCCCTGGGCAGCCTGTTCCAATGCTTGACAGCCCTTTCAGTGAGAAATTTTTCCTAATATCCAATCTAAACCTCCCTTGGTGCAACTTGAGCCCATTTCCTTTCAATCTATCACTCACTACTTTGCAGAAGAGACCGACACCACCTTGCTACAACCTCCTTTCAGGTACTTATAGAGAGCGATAAGGTCTCCCCTGAGCCTCCTTTTCTCCAAGATAAACAACCTCAGTTTCCTCAGCCACTGCTCGTAAGACCCTTCACCAACTTCATTGCTCTTCTTTTGACATTCTCCAGCACCTCAATGTCTCTCTTGTAGTGAGGGGCCCAAAACTGAACACAGTATTAGAGGTGCAGCCTCACCAGTGCCGCGTACAGGGGAACAATCACTTTCCTAGTCTTGCTGACCACACTTTTCCTGATACAAAATGGGGAAATGAAACAATAAATTCCTTCTTTGGGTACCAAGATGAGGCTGAGCATTTTCCTATCATATTTCAAAACAATTTTTAGCAAGTTTTGCTATTACATTCCTAAAATCAAATGTTCAAGTAAAATTTTCTTTTTCCTTCCTTGTACCTTCATGTTAGCATCAGATTAAACCAAATTTAAAATGTTTAGAATTATTTCTTTTAAGCATATAATTTCTGGTAAAATGATTTTTTAAAACAGACCTCTAGCAGAATGGTGGGAGAGAGAGAATTTCTTTGCCTGACAGTTTTATACTTCTCACTCTGGTTAATATTTTAGTAGCCTACATTTACCTCAGAGAGGTTTTTGTTCTCACTGTTCTCTAATGTACCAAATACATTCCAAAATATACTCCTGATTTCCTGTAGTTTTCCACATTTGAAATTCAAACTGAATGCATGTAATTAGAACCAGTTCACTTGAGTTCACTGAAATCACTTAAATTCTTTATTGTTGTAGCACTTTTCAGCAAGTTACTGTGTGTTTTTCATAACATTCTTCTCCTTAAAAAAAATGGATAATTTAAACACTTTCTTCTGTAAAATAGAGGGAAATTTTAATTGTATATTTTCAATAGTAATGTACTTGATGTTTTGAATAACGGCAACTGATTTTTTTTGAATCAGCCTTCCTTTCTTAAATGGTTTGAAGGCATATATGTGAAAATTGACAGAATGATGACTCTGTATGCAAAAGCATAGACTTCATCTACAGTATAGTGTTAGATACAGCACACACAAAGCAAGCAGCAAAGTTTTTTTAAATTCTCCTTACCTCTCAGTTCCAGCCTTTATCTACTGCAATAGCTACAGCCATTGGCCAATCCAGTTTATGACAACCAAGTAACAGTTTTTAGGCTTCAGAGAAGATAGCAAATTGCTGAAATCTCTAATGGAGGTTAAACAGGGCTGACAAGGTTGGGGTTTTTTTAGAACATAGGATTTCTTGTTTGGATAAAAAATAACATGCAATAGAGACTGTTGTTCTGCCAATTTTTTGACAGAGGAGTAATATTTAGGCTGCCTCTCTAGGGAAATAAATACATGTAAGAGCTCTGGATGTTGTTTCTAGATGCCATTATTATAAAAGATACATGGGAATTAAGCTTAGATGGTCATGGGTATCATGGAAATCTCCATTCAAATCTCACTTTGCCAGCACAGGGTTTTTTCCAATACTCTGTTGATGTCATGTATTTGTTCTGTTCTGATCTGTTCCAAGGTCTGCACATTTATTTTTCTAATACTTCATGTACTACTTGATATATCCAGATAGGACTTTTTCAATATTGAGGTTAGGTTGTTAAATTGTACAGTACTGGACCGTGTGTAAAATAATCCCATTGTAAATAAGTATAATGGATCATATTTACCTCCTGTTCATACATGTTGGACAAAACAGTACCAAGCACAGAATCTCTGTCTATATGCAGAGGACCTGACTTTTTCCTTAGGTGTAAGACAATGGAGACAAATAGAAAACATCAAATGGAAAAGCCATCTAGAATAATATTTTTTCCTGTGATTTCCGAATAGTTTTGCATCGGTCCAATGCTACAAGACAGCAAATAAAGGAATGTGCTGTTAATTTCTTATTCTCTCTTACCTGTTCCAGGGATGTTCTCTGCTATGGCTTGGCATTATTGACAACCAGGAGTATGACTGGCATTTGTTTAAAACTACTTGTTTGTTCTTATGAAAAACAGGTGTGTCATTATTTGTACATTTAATATAATTTAAATTGTTCAGTATTTATTATAACTATTAGAAGTATTTTAAATGGGGAGAAAAAATGCAAGTCAAATGGAGAACTATTCCTCCATTTAAATTTCCATCTAACTGCACTTTTAATAAAGAAGAAATACAAATTTTATCTCTGAATAAAACCATAAGACAAGATAACTTCATGCCACATTTCCATGACTTAACACAATTAGTAGGGAAGAATTGCTTGGAGTTTTGGAGAGGTTACAAATAATCATGATTTTGTCTCTTTAAAAAAACCTAACCTTTTATTACCTAAGGTTAGGATCCTTTCTTGCCTTAACAATGAAAGAGAAATAATCTGTCTCTAGTCAATGTAATTCAGTAAAAAAAAAAGTATTCTACTGCTTCCCTCACTTATTAAGTATGAGCTGGAAAATTGAGAGATAAAGCTATAGGAAAAAGCAAAGATATAAATACTTTGACTATTCCTCTATAAAAATGGTATATCTGATTTGGAGGTATTTATTTTGAACAAATAAATACTGCTTTTTTGTCCTTAAAACCCTAAGTGTGATGTTGAACAGCTATACACTTTATTTTACAATGCATAAATTTACTTCTCTGATCTCTGAATTTTAATATTAGAAGTCTTTCTCTTTATTGAGTTTGAAACCATCAGACCAGGCCCCTAGGATTATCATGATATGAAAACCTTCCACAAACAAATCTCCCTTTTGTGGACAGCACAAAGGATTTTATACGTGAAGCTGTGGTTATATGTGAAGCTAAAGAATAAATAACAGTTATGAGAAACAAGAACCACACTGAACAATTGTTTTTATAGGGGAGCATAATAAATTTATATAATTCAATGATACAAGAGATGTCTCTCAGATTTATATGAATCTGAGACTGGAGACTTATTATCTCCCTAATCAGTTGAAATGTCAGTACTGGAAAGTCTTGATCCCAGATTTATTCTACATCTTACACTGTGGGATAACCAAATTATGAAACAGAAGTTGAGCAACTGTACTCTGAGATCCACAGTAAATTTTAATGGAAAATAAAACAAAAACACAACCGGAAAAAACCTGAAACCCTAGACCTTAAGACTTTTGAGACCATGTTGTAAGAAAGGAAGAAGATGAGGGAAGGTGAAGAAAAAAAAGCTCTTTCGGTTAAATTTTATATTTCAAAAGCATCTCTTACATGAGAACTTAAGTTGGTGTTGGAAAGTAAAATCCAGATGTGGTCCCACCCTTCTATGTCCACATGCAATCTACTCAGACTGGCACACATTTTCCAGGATTCATTATTTAATTTTTCTTACATTTAATCTAGTTGCTACATCCAGATCTAACTTAAATTGCTTAACTGTTTCTAATTTTATCCTAGAAATGTATTCCTGCATATAGAGGATATAAACTGCAAAAGAAAAAAATATATCTTTATGAATTCAGAGCATTTTTAAACTGCCAGTGCTTCTGTTTCTCTAATAACTAAATGCAGTATGGAATAGTTAAATGCTCTGCTTTATAGAGTAACTAATATTTCTAGATTTATTAAAAGGTTCTATTCTACAAACCTGCCAAACTTGCAAATTCTGTTCTCAGAGCTACAGCGTAAATCAATATAACTGTAACTATTTTTGATCACACATTAGTTTAATACAATTATTTCATTCTGAAATTTGGGTGCACTTAGTATTAATGCAACCGATGAGAAGTGGCAGTCTCTCTCTTATAGTGAAAATGTAATTTAAGAAAGCAGTATTGATCCAGTGAAGCCTGAATGGTGAGGAATAATGCCTGTCTATAATTTTAGCATTTCTTTCATCTCACATTATTAGTGCTGTGAGTTAAAGCTGTTGTTACTTTGCTTTGCTCAGAGATCGTTTAAATCGAAAGACTTGGATCTGGATTTCAAGAAGCTTGGCTTCAGACCTTCATCTCCACATCTGCACAGCTTTCTGGAATTTCTTGTTCTCGCTGTGTTTCACAATGAACAGAAATTTATTTTGGAAGCATCTTAAAATTCAGTTTTGACCCACATGGTGGGAATGCAGGAAAAGGTCTGATAGCAGAATTTTTCCTGCTTAAGAAATAAACTTTCATGAAAACTACTGAAATATTATAATCTTAAAATCCAAGTCCTTCTTCAGACTCTATATCAATAGAGAGCCTACATTTGATAATATTTACCATTATAATACTCATAATTCATCTCTATCAAACTAAAATTAACCCAGAGAAAAATTAAAAAACTTCATAATTCTCATGTAATTGAATAAAGTCATACAAGTTATACATAGTTCAAACAAAGTCCTTGAGAAAACACGCAGACTTCCTAATTAAAATTCAGTCATCAAACTGATGGGCTGATTTTCCAGGAGCTATTCTTATTCAGCCATTCTCTGGCTATTGCTCAATCATCCTGTCATAAATAATCCATCCTTGAGACTCATAACAGGTTTTTATTGGCATTCATTTGGGAGAACCTGGCACTTCTGATTTGTAACCTTGTTATATGAGTAATGACGGAATTCTAAACTCATGCCAGTAAAGTAATTAGACCATAGTATCATATGCTACACATACACACACAGTGAATGGCTGGCTAAGCATTACCTGTATCATCAATTTATGGACAAACAAGATTTTTTAAGATAATTTAAATACAAACAAGATAACCTTTATTTTGTATTGTATTTAGTAGATTATGTGTCTTCATATAGAGTCAGATTGTTAGAAGGATGAGTTCAATACTGAAAGATAAGCTTATGATGAAAGACTTTCTCTATAACCAAAGATTAATTTTCATATACATCATTTGCTCTCAAGTTGTATCTTGCAGTCCTAGTATTTCAAAGCAAAAAGCTAATACTGTCCACTGAAAACCAGATATTCTTTCCTTATGTGTGAGGTTCAATATCAGGAATGCTACACAATAGTATAGCACAGATGGGCTAGATACATAGACATCTAAAAGACATGGAGCCTTAAAAAAAGTGAGAAGGAGGTTTCTGGAGTGCATTGACAACAACTTCCTAACACAAGTGATCAGGGAGCCAACAAGAGCAAGGGCTTTGTTGGACCCGATCCTTATCAACAAGGAAGAACTGGCTGAGGATGTGAAGGCTAAGAGCAGCCTTGGCTGCAGTGATGATATAAAACAGCATCTGAGAGGATTAAATAAGGCAAGTAGGAGCATTTCAGTCCTGGACTTCAGGAGAGCAGGCCTGTTCAGGGACCTGCTTGGAAGAACCCCACAGGATATGGCCCTGGGGAGAAGAGAGAACAAGAAGATCTGGTTGAATTTCAAAGATCACCTGCTTTGAGTTCAAGGATGGTTCATCTCAGGATATCAAGCAAAGGCAGCAGGAGCACTGCATGGATAAACAAGCAGTGTTTGATAGACCATGATGGTTGTGCTGACCTTTAGACGGTCATTGACAGGCTAGAGAAATAAGAACCTCAAGAAGTTCAAAATGCGAAGTCTTACACCTGGGGTAAATAACCCGAGGCACAAAACTTCCAGGCTGAGGGTTGACCGACTGGAAAGCAGGTTTGCAGGAAAGGACTCAGGGCAAGTCCCAGCAGGTTGATCATGAGCCAGTAATGTGCCCTTGTGGCAAAGAGCCAACATCATCTTGGGCTGCATTAAGTAAAGCCCTGCCAGCTGGTCAAGGAAGGTGACTGTTCTCTGTTTAGCCATGGAGAAACACACCTGGATGCTGGGTCCAGTGTCAGCAGCAGGAAAAGACAGACAAGTGTGTGCATTGCAGCAAGTCCCATGAAGTGTCACAGAGAAGATTAAGGGCTTGGAGCATCTGTCTGATGAAGAGGCTAGGAGAGCTGGAACTGTTCAGCTCAGACCAGAGAAGCCTTTTTGTAATTTTATCCATGTGTATAAATGACTGATGGTGGGAATAAAGACAAGGGAGACAGACTCTTCCCTCCCAGTGGTGCCAAATGACAGGTCAAGAAGCATTAAGCACAAACCAAAATACAGGAAATATAATTTAATAAGTAAGGAAGAATTTTTTTTTTTTTTTTTTTCTGAGAACATGGTCAAATACTGGAACAGGTCTGCCCACAGAGGTTGTGGAGTCTCCTTCTTTAGAGACAAACAAAACCTGACTTGACATAGCCCTAGGAAACCTGCTGCAGCTGACCATTTCACCATCATACTATTATAACACAGACATGACCATTTCCTCTTCTACAGGTTGCAGCTTAAAAGGAATGAATTGAACTTTCTGTAATAGCAGAAGGTGATGACTGGAGATGAAAGAACAATGACCACAACAAACTGGTAAATAAAATATCAGTATTCTGTAGTTCTAGAGTTTCTTAGAGGTAGTACAAGAGTATGAAGTGATCACTGGGATGAGTTGCCACAATTTGGTGTGACTATATGAATACGATGATGGATACCATACTACAATCTCCCAGAGCAACAAGTTAAATGTCAAGACTATGCCTTGACATAAAATCTTACTCAGAAATAGAGTATAAAGGCATAAAGTATTGGAGAATTATTTTAGAAGCATGCTAATTTGCTTCCTGAAGAAAAGGACAAATGCTAGATTTAAAACTTTATTTTTCTTAATGCTGCTATGACTACTGAATGCATAAAAAATATTTTTTTCTGCTTAAGAGGATGGTTAGCAAAAGAGGGGGGGTTAACAGTCAAGATCACTGTTCTTTGTGAGATTTCTATAGAGTAAAATGCATGCAGATTCCTAACAAGTTATCCAGGGCTTGATAATGTGTCAGAATTCTAGAGATATGGGATTCATATTTTATGGTAAACATAATATCTTTAAGACATTCTGTTTGTCTGAAACTCTACCTTACCCTTTTTTTTTCTCTTTTTTATTTCTTCACTCTTTAATAGTCTCAGAATTTATGAAGAAATGTGATAAACCAGAAAAATATAAAATTTCTCTAGTTTGCTGAGAGATGAAGGTCCTTACTTTGATTTCATTTACATTTCTGTAATTTACCAGTTTACTACTTGACTGATACTTGAGTACTTCTAGATATACACTATATGTTAGCAGGACCAAAATCAAATGATGAGATTTTTCTCTAGCTCTGTTTGGAGAGAAAAGGAATAAATGCTATTAACTAAAAGCAATGCCACCCCAAACAATTATTACTAAAGGCTGATACTACCACCTTGTGTCTGTAGGTCTAAAGGATTTTAACCATATGTTGGCACCATACATTGCCCAAGTACTTTGAGCATTAAAAATGCTTTTACATACTTAAGTAACTTTTCTAAGATAACTTATATCTTGCAACACTTTTATATACATAACTTTTGAAAAGGAGAAATATGTGAAAAGCGAAAAAATTCACTTGTCTGTAACATTGAATCTGAAGATCCCACAGAGATAATAAAACATTTGTAGCACTGCTGCTCTAAACCAAAAGTCAGACACTTTTTGACAAAAGAGAGGAAGAAGAAAAACATCAGTTATTAAGCATCCATTTTCACATATAAAATACCCCTTAGTACTCACCTGACTAATAAATAAGTTTGGCTGGTAAATTACTTGTAATGTGGTTCCTCAGCTCTCAGAGGAGTATTTTGGGATTAATCCGGATTCCAGAGGGATGCTGAGGACAAACAGTCTTCGTCCAATATGTCTTACTGAGATTTTGCTTGTGTTTTAAGTATTTTTCCTTTACTTTTGCTACTTTTATGCTGTCTGAAGTCTATGGAGATAATAAATGAAAATTTATAAAAAATTATGAACATTTATTCATGTACTATTATTTAATACAAACAGTAACATAGTATGTTGAACTCAGATGCTCTAGCAAAAGAAACCATGCTCTACATGCAAACCTTAATTTCACAGGATGAGGATTCATTTGCTGAGAGAGTTTTCCTCATTCTAAAGAAATAAAATACTGATGGGACTGAAATAAATTTGGTCTCTGAGTATGGCTAAATATGAATCACAGATACAAGAACAAAACCAGAAAGTATAAATATGATTAAACAAGTTATATACACTGAAATACAGATTTCTTTCGGATACTGGTTGCATATCTTGTCCTGCTCATAATGAGACATACTGTCAGGAGCATTGTTCCCAAGTAATGAATTGTTAGGTAGTGTACTACCTTTAAACAACCTTAATAACCCTTAACTAATTTAAAGAACATGAGGTTAGACTATTTTATTTATTTTACTTACAAGAAAGTAAATTACTTGGAATCTGAAATAGTCCAGCACTTGAATTTCTAGTGAATGAGTGAATATAATTTTTTGAAGATACAAAACATAAGAAATAAAATAAATTATTCTTACCATAACAGTACTGAGGAATGCAACACAAACCTTGTCATTGCTTCAGCAGCAAAATGGCACTTCTGTTATAGTAACAGAATACAGTGGATGACCTACACTTGCATTCAGAAAATGTCAAACCATTTGCAACTAGTTCCTCAGAAGGAACTATTCCTCTTTTCCTTTTTTCTGTCAGAAATCTCTCTTCCTTTTTCTGGGCAAGAAAAGCATTTATTTTTAGAAAGATTTATATATGTTTTATGAATTATGTCTTACTATAGCAGTCTGGGTGAGGCTTCAGCATTTCTCCAAGTATAGTCTCACATCAGTCTCTTCCCAGAGTTGGCTGTGTGGGTCAGATATAGGTAGGTGAAATAAATGTAGGAATAGAGCTGGGTGTGAATTACGGGAGACTGAAAAACTCAAGAGTGTCAGACCTGCTCTTTCTGTGCTAGACTAGGGTTATAGGGAATGCAGACTGCAGACTGTATACCAAGGACTGCATTGGTCTTCAAATGAACAAAGAATAAGGAGAACATAAAAATGCTTTAACTTCCTTTTGTCATATTATCCTTCATCTAGCCATGCCACATATCTTCCTGGAACACAAAATATTAACCCACCTAATCAATTTGAGCATTATCTTTTTTAGACATGTGAAAAAAATGCCTCTGAAAAGTGGAACTGATCCAGAAATAACCGACTTTATTATGGACTTATTGTAACTTGTTCTGCTGCATCATCTCTAATTTTAAGTCATTATTTCTGTTCCTGAGTATGAACTCACACACTAGAGAAACTGTGACTGTTTCACTGTGGTTTGAAAACACGTTTTAATATAGTATAAAATACCAAAAATACACTCATTTTGCAAATCTGTTCCCAGCACCACTAATACAATTTTCAGCTACTTCATAACCTCACAAAACAACTAAAATTCTGTTTGACTAAGCAAAGATATTCCTGAGCTGATTTCAACAGTCTGTCTGTAAACTAAGAGCTGGATAGCAAGAGTCAGCCATGTCCAGAATCAGAATAAAGCATCTCTTGAATCTGGCATTCTGTGAGGTTCTGAAAAGAATTTCAAGATTTTTAATAGCTTTTTTTTGTCTTTCATTTCAAATCTTGATTAAATACTGGACATTGTATAAAAATTGCTCTCAATTAAATGTACTTTTAAAATCTGTTTACTGATTTCAGAAGACTAGTTCCCTGACTAATTTGTAGTTTTCTTTTAATACTCCAGGATTGAAAAATATCTCCAACTTCAAACTTTTCTGGTAGATTTATTCACAAAGTTGTCATGGTTTAACCTCAGGTAGCAACTAAGCACCACACAGATCATTCCTCCCCGCTCCCAGTGGGATGGAAAGGAGAATCAAAAAAAAAAAGTAAAACTCATGGGTTGAGATAAGAACAGTTCAATAAATAAAATAAAATAATAATAACAATAATTACAAAAATATAATAATAATTATAATGAAAAGGAATATAATAAAAAAGAGAGAGAGAGAAAGAAAACTCAGTCAAAGCTGTAGGAGTCTGGGCCGTGCTGGGAGAAAGTTAGTGCAGACAGAAGAATGCAAGGACGAAGACAAGGCCAGCAAAATAAGGCTGGCAAAAACACACAAGATAGCAGATAAGTGAGAAACACCTGTGGTCAGCAAAAGCACACAAGTCTGAGCAAAACAGGGTATGAGATAAGGGAGTTTTGGCAAGTTTTGGGCTTTACGTGCTAATTGCAACTAACCAATGCAAATGCTTGTAGAGGCGCGTGAACAGCGCGTGTAGATGACCTGTAGCCTATTAGAAGATAGATGAGTGCGTGTACGGAACTTAGTAGAGTATAAATGTAACCAGAAAAGGAATAGAATACGATAATAATATAATAATAAAAAAGATGGACGACCTGATCATCACATTGGTGTTGCGTCGTTTCTGTTCCCGCATGGAGAAATAAGGACCCCGGCTAATGGTGACCCCGACACAAAGCCAAATTATGCACAGTGCAATTACTCACCACCGCTGACTGATGTCTGAGCAGTAACCCACCGCCCAGCCAACTCCCCCTAGTTTATATACTGAGCATGACATTCTATGGTATGGAATATCCTTTCAGTAGTTCGGGTCAGCTGTCCTGGACATGCTCCCAGCTTCTTGTGCACCTACTTGCTGGCAGAGCAAAATCATGGGAAACTGAAATATCATTGACTTGGGATAAGTGCTACTTAGCAACAACTAAAGCATCAGTGTGTTATCAACATTATTTTCATACTAAATCCAAAACACGGCACTGTACCAGCTAGTAGGAAGAAAATTAACTCTATCCCAGACAAAACCAGGACAAAAGTGACTTAATCTGATTGGATAAGATAGGTGACATTTCACAAGTAGAGTACTGCTGAAATATCTGAAACTTGGAAGATTTTGCAAAATTTTTTATAACATTTTTGATTAACTTCAGTCCCAAAGGCAGTACCAATTCTTTTACCTGTTATGTCTCAAGGCTAGGTTTTTTTTAATTTTGTTTCTCTTTGTTATTGCTTCTTTAGAAACTTCCTGCACCTGAGTGCAAAGACACACAGAAAACAAAACAAAGCCTCTATAAGGAGGGACTATCTGGACAGGTAGAGGATGCAAATCTTGGGAAGCTAAGCAACAATTTAAATTTTATATCTTGAAATGTAAAATGATTGGATGATTTTTGAGTGAAGTTCATAATTTTATAAAACATTTGAAGGTTATCTTTAATGATAATAGTAGAGGTATTAATGACAGAGCAAATCAAAATCAAATAGTTCATCTGGGAAAAGTAACTTTAACTCCTGGGTTCTTCTGGCTGCACACTGTTTGCTACACACACCACTGCAGCTGTCAGCTGACAGACTCTATCATTATACTATGAAAATACCCTTTGATCTTCAGAGTACTATACAAGAATCTATTTTAGTTATCAACACCATTGCCTATGCTTATTTGCAGACCACTTTATGCATGCAAAATATTTCTTCCCATGCAGGCATAAAACAATTTTTTGAAAGCATTTTAATAATTTATGTTTTAGCTTCTTTTTTTTAGCAATCTGAAAATATAGATTTTTATTCTTTGCTTTCCATTAACAGTTAAGCATTAGGAGACACCATTGCATTCCATTAACAATTTCTTACTCAGATATATAGGAGCACAACATTAAACCAGACAGCATAGTTTCTCAGAAACTGAAAGTTTCTTAATGAATTCTCTAAGGGTTATGGTAGTATAAAGAAAAGTTATACTATGGTTATCTTTAAAAATCAGTACTTCTCTATTTTATTTGTGTTACTTTCTTGAGGACTTTGAAAAATAGAGGAATATGGTAGGGGGTCCTTTAAAATTTACTTGTAAAGAACTTTGGGTGAAAGGTTGTTAAAAAACTGTAAAAGTCCTTCCCTTGAGAAATCTTCTGCAACAGAAGCTGCTGAGTAGGGAAAGGGAAGACTAGTGAACCAGAAGACTTAGAAAATCAATGACAAGAATGAATTTAGCAAACCACTTCCGAACAACCTCTTGGAAACATTATAAGGGTTATGCATAGAGTAAAAAAAATGCTGGCATTCAGAAGAAAAAGAAAACAGTATCCAGACAAAAGAGCAGAGAAACACATGTAAGTTACCTCACCAAGGCAGACAGAATTCCTTCACTAAAGGAAGCAGTTTTTCTTAAGAGAAATGTTTAGCCCAATACAAGATATCAAGATCTAGCACATCAGTCAGGAAAGAAAGAAGGACAAGCAGCAGTCAAAGCCATGAAAGAATTCTATTTCGCATTCTTTGCTGGATATTAACATAGGAGGACTCCATAAACTTCTCAAAACTGAATTGTCTCCTTGCCAAAAGTTATTTACATTGACACTCTAAATGCAAACTGTGCTTTTAATCTATAACAATTGATGGACCTTGTCATTGTAGCCAATGCAGAGGTCAGTGACACATCAATTATAAATGTACTAATTAAGATATACTTAATATATCAACTTGTCTTGAACCTGAAAGTAAGTGTGCTAACTAGTGTAGCTAACAACAGTATGTTAACATTTTACAATACTGTGATGGCATAGACAGACAAAATTTTACATTAGTATCTGAGCAATGCCATCACCCCAGAGGGGAGAAGTACAGTTACACCTCCAAGGCACTAACGTAACAAGATAAGGAGTAAGGGAAGCAGAGGAGATCCATCTTTTTTGGGAGGAGCAGGGCAATAACATAAAAACATCAGGCATCAGTGCAGAAAATTGGAAGACAAGCCCATTTTGCTTGACATCTCATTGAGGAGTGCTTAAGCCTGATCACCATGATCTTGGTGACTAAGAACAATTAAGGACCCCAGCCATCAGTGTTGACTGTACAGAATCATCCCCATGATACTCACGGCTAATTTAGAAAATGATTGTCAAATATTAACAGTTTTGTATAAGTAGTGATGATGGCATTAAACCCTAGCAAGAAGAAATTATTTTATTAAATTAATTTAGTAAGTTGAATTTTAAAGTTTAAAACTGTTTTGTTTAGTCAGTCTTTTAAATAGTCTGTGCCAGCTTTGTGTGAGAGGCGGGGTTTTTTGTTAGCAGGGGAGGGTGCTACAAGTGGTGGCCACTGTGAGAATCTTCTTGAAGCTCCTCTGGCTCCAAGTTGGACCCACATCTTCACCAAGGCTGGGTCAACTAGCTGCACCTCTGTGATAACGTATTTAAGAAGGGGAATCTGGGAGGAGAAGTTGGAGTTGTGAGGAGGAGTTGCAACATCTGTGCGAATACTGAGATCAGTGGAAGAAAGGAGGAGAAGCAGGAGGGAGGTGTGCTGGTGCAAAGCCCCCCTGCAGTCTGTGGAGGTCTATGGTGCAGCACATGTCCACCTGCAGGCCATGGAGGACACCACGCTGGAGCAGGTGACTGTACCCGAAGGGGGTCAGGACTCTGTGGGGGGCAGAAATCCCGCTGTTGTAGTTCAACACTAGGAGGATTGCAACACACAGGGGTGACTCACACTGGAGCAGCTAGGGAAACACTGCAGCCTGTGGGAGGGAGCCCAAGTTGGAGTTGGTTTGTAGAGGACTGTCTCTTGTGAGAGGGGAACCACACTGGAGCAGAAGAATGCCAGGAGTTCCCCCTCCCCAAGGTGGAAGAAGCAGCAAAACTGACCACACCCCCCATTCCCTGCCCCTTGCACTGCTGACTGGGAGGAGGTAGAGATACCAGGAGAAAAGCTGAGCCTGGGAAGAAGGGACGGGTGGGGGAAGGTGTTTTTAAGATGTGGTAATGCTTCTCACAGACCTACTCTGTTAAATGTTGTTGTTGTTACTGTCTGTATTAAATTTATGGGGTATTTTTCACCCCCTAACAAGTTTGTCTTTTGTCTGTAGCCATAGTGGCTATCTTTGTCTTGATTCCTGAGCCTTTTGCTTTATTTTCTTCTTCCCAGCACTGGGGGGAAAGGAGTGTGTGAGCAGCTGCATGATGCCCAGTTGCCCTTTGAGCTCAAACCATGACACAGTCCTATCACAGTAATCTCTGACAGATGGATAAATAGACAGACAGAAAAATAAATTCAGTTGCAATATCATGACTCCTCCAGCACTTTATTTCATATTCTATTAATCTCTGGAAGAAGAGCCAATTAAATGCTACAAACTGAAGGAAATTTCAGGTTGGATAACAGAAGATGATCCTTACTTAGTATGGTAATTAATATTAAAAATAAAATTTAATTCAAACTCCTTTATTCACATATAAAAAGTTGGTTGTACATCTGCAAAGTCCTAAGGAGTCTACAGTTTCAAATAAAATCTTCAGGAAAGCTAGTAATGCTATCTACAAAGCATAAGCAATCATTTCACAAAGGTGTCTTCTGTCTTTTTGGCAATTTTGTGCAGCAAGCTTGAAAAAGAATTAAACTTCAGCAGAATTCGTGATACAGGAATGCCCTGTGATACTGTGTCCAAACTTTGTCCTCTGCTCTTCACCTGTGAGAGGGACTCCCAGAGATCTCTGGAACAATGTTTTTGATTGAAACTTTGGGACAGCATAGCTGGTTCCTTGGCTTGTATTCAACTGACATTAATTGGAGGGAGGATTATCAATTACAGGTAAACATATAACCAGTTTGTTTTCAGGAATATTCAGAAAAAACAATGCTTTACTATGATTTCTATAGGCAATGGTGAAGAAAGACAATGTATTTCCAGAAGCTCAATTCTTACTGTCAAACCATACTTGTGTCCTCCTAATCCTTTCCTGTTGAAGACAATGAAGGATCAGTCATGTGACAACCTTAGAATTGTTACACACTGGAAGAACAGATGTTTTAAACATAGTTTTCCTCTAACAGCTATTTAAATGGGAAGCATTGTGAGGGATGATTCCCTTCAAACTATCTCTTTTCCTTGAGCTAAACATGATAAACTGATCATTAAGTGTAAAACGGCATAGTAACATTAGTGTGTTTTTGTTATATAGAAGAGATGCATAACCAAAGAATTGAAATATTGTGAGATTCCCAGCTTTCTAGTATGAAATCACATGGACATTCTGGTTTTATATCTCAGTGTAGAGGAAAGGAATTTACGTCACCAAGTGGAATATAACTTCAGGGATAAATCAAAATACATGTCTTTAATTTCAGGTCCAGTATGTGTCGCTTTTATCCTCACTAAACAATGCATGCAAGAAATCACTAGGTTAGTGAATTGAACACAAAGTCAGACAACACAAGCACTCCATTGCTAAATCTTTAAATGTGAATGCTTTACTAAAAAGTCTAGCACATTTTCCCTTTTCAAAGGAAATTCTGTTTACTTATACACTCATATAACCTACTGACCATTCAAACATTGTTCTTTCAGACAGTGAAACAATGTCATCACAAAAAATTTTTTTGCTGGCTGTATTTGTCTAAAAAGGCATATGGAGTGGTAAGCGCTGAAGAATGATGTAAAGGAGAGTTATATGTCCTAACTAGTCTGTAAAGCTTCCCTATGTGTCTAACTAGTCTGTAAAGCTTCCTTATGACTTAAAAATTTTGTGACATTTGGTCTTAGAATAGTTAGAAGACTAGTTAGAAGATTTATTCAGCAAACAGAACTTCTTTTTTAAATGTGACAAGCAAAATAGTATGTATGGTATGGAAAAACAGTAAATGAAGGCAATGAATCTCAAGATTCAAACTGTGAGAGTAGATACTTTAATGCAGCAGATTCACACCTCCAAAATTCAATGTCTAGCTTTATTTAAGTTTGATGCAAAGAAAACATAACCTGAAAAACTTTAATATGAAAATAACTATATCTAGATACAGGCAGAACTTTTCAACTTTTTTTCTTTCAATATTTTACAGGAATAGGAAAATTCAGTGACATTTCTCAGACAAAGTATGACTGGGAAAACACATTTTGAAAAGTCTGGTTTGTCAGGTTCTCAGTATTCATATTATTTACAAAAGCGGTGAACAAGCTAGGGATATGTAACACTTAAGAAAAAAGTAATTGTCAAAAAAAAACGTTTCCAAACATCAGTCTCCCAAACAAAAAAAAATTAGAGTTTGGAACAGTATTAGGTGTATGGTTAAGCTGCTTAATCATGACTGAATATTTTTTTAAACTGCATTTTTTTTTCAAAAATTGATACCTATGCTTTTTTGCACCTCAAAACTTTTCACTTATTTCCCCATTTTAAGACTTCCACAGGTCTGTCTAACCTTTTCCCCCTCTTATTTATATCAGTGTTTTGGTTATCCAACCCTGGTGCTGCAATTCTGTCTTTCATATATGACTGATTGAAACAGAAAAGAATATTTACAAATTTGTAGCCATGTCCTGAAATAGTTTAAATTCAGTTCTGCAGGAAATCATGAAGGCCTCTTGATAAATTGTACTAATCCATATCATTGCACTGAGGTTGTCTTTTTACACATAGTGATACAAGCATGTTGCAACTCTTTTCATAGTCTAAATTTTCATCAAAACTTCTAAAGATCTGCTTCTAAAGAACAGCTTGTCTTTAAGTCATCTGCTTTGTCCTTTCCTCTCATTTTTACACCCTCTTTTCTGAAACAAAGAAATTCACTCAACAGTCAGAATCCAATATAACTGTTAAGCAAGTATTATTTATTAGCAGCACTGGGGTCGCCCTGGGGATTCTCCACCATAGGACCTCCCAAGAACTAGCATGGGACATCAGTTGACATACACACAAATCATACATATTCATTAGATTTCCTAGAAAGGGGTGTCTTATGATAATGAGTTCCCAGAATTCATTTACATAGTCTGAGCATGTGTAGTAAAAGTAGAGTGAGGGTCTTCAGTGGTCGAGGGAAGAAGTATGTCTGAGAATATGTCTTCTTCATGGTGTCCGCTCTTTCCAGAGCATGTGCTGTGAGGTAAAGTCCAGGTGTCTTCTTCCTGAGGCGAGATCATCCTCCCTCAATTGTATCTCTGTGTCCTTTTGTTAAAGTTCCCCTTTAGTTTGCCCAAGAGCCCATTGAAGGCTTTGAGGCTGCTATCAGTGAGTTATATAGGAAGCTTTTACTTTTGTCTAGACAAAGAGGCCTAGGGAAAACAGTTGAGGAGTCCTTGGAAAATAAACACAAGCAAAACTTTCATGCATCACAGTTTAGTCTTAATCATAAATTCATTGGTTTGAGCCCTTTTATTTCTCCTACTATTAATTATTTCTGTCACAGACAAGAAATCATGAGGTAGACACAAACTGCAAGAATTTTAAAGTATTGACAATACACTGATTAAGCAGAGGAGACATGTTCATCAAAAAATCAACTAGAAGTGGACTGACAGTGGTATGCTATTTATTAGCTTTTGCAGTTCCCACATTTCTTTGATTTTCCTCTGTAATATTTCATCTTCACCCTTCATCATCCTCAAGGTGGAACTGTTAAATACCACACTTTCATAACAATTATGCTTGCAAAATTACTATGAAGCTTGAGAGCTTGTTATTTTTTAAAACAAATTTTATATATCAACCAGGTCCTAGGCCATCCCAACTACTTGTCAAGAATTTACCATACCAATAGAAAAAAAAACAGGAAACAGAGAGATAAACTAGACTGTCACCTGTCATCTGAAGATCCTTTATGCTAATGTGCAGTACTTGAGCTCACAATTCAAGTGTAATCAAACATATGTATTTCTATATAGACAATGCGAAAATTTACGTCTATACCTTACAATTTATTTTACTGAAGCTGTCTGCAGATTAGAAAATTTTCTAATGCTGGTAGTAATTCTCTATCTCATTGACATTTCCTATGTTATGCTACATATAACCAATCAGTGCTATCTCTGCTGGGTAGCAGAGAAAAGGTCTTCATGATTACTATATGCTGCTTGATTTCCTATCTGTTCAATTAATTCTGAGTACTTTCTGATTAAATTTTCATAAGCTGTATTTTGCTGCTATGTGGATTAGATTTCTTTTTTGTGGGCAGTAATCACTAGTGATACAATGATATCAGAGAGCACAGTAGACAAACAACAAGTACAACACAGGGTTGTATATGTCTAGTTTCTGTGGGCATTATAAGTAGATTTATCCATCACCTCAGTGACAGAAAACTATAAGCTGCTATTTACCATCTCAAGTGTTACATATCTAGCCATGGTAAAAAAAATGGTTTGTGTATATGACATAACTACTACATTTTAATTTCTACTTTCTGTGAGCTGCTCAAGAAGAAATTGTTGCCAAGGGAAGAAGGGTCAGAAGTAGATATAAACCAGGGAAGATGGAAAAGCAAGGAGAAATTTAGGTCACTAATTAGGCTGGGCAAGTTAATCTTCCAAGGTGGCTTTTATGTGAATGGCATAATGAGGAGACAGTGCTCCTCAGTATTTGAGTTCTGGCTATGTAATTCTCTGCAGATTGTCTTTGCAGCACAATATAATGTTTTCAGGAAAATCAAGGATTCTTTTCATTAGAACCCTGAATTATAGTGCTGATCAGAATTATAAAAAAGCAAGGGATTTAAGTGTGATCCTTAATCATATCTACTTTTAGAAAGTGTGGCTTATTACATTTATAGTTGTTTTTTCTTAGTCTAGTGCTATCCATATACATCAGTACAGCAATCTAGTTGTACAGTCTTTTGTGTATGATATAGTGAGCCTTCTAGAAGCAATGTCATAGGTCTCTATTGTAGCTATATCTGTGCAGACAATTACAGACATACCAGAGCTTGCTCTTCCCAGACTCACTTTGGAATCTCTGTCACTTCAGCACAGTATTCATCTTTGGCTGGTAAGTCCCCTTGGAAATCCCTGTAGCTGAAAAGAATGGAAGGTTTTCTTTGTGCTTCCTATTTACAACACTTCTGTGGGTTTCATCACTGTATTAAAATAAACTTTTTAAACTGTCTCTCTTTCAGATTATGTTTAGAGTTTATCAATGTCTTCCTTGACAGGAAGAAGTTCCAAATATCAGACTAAGACTGACTTTGAGATTTAAGCTTGCAAACATTGTCAATACAGCCTTAAAAGCTTTATAACATTGCGGTGTCCTCTCATTTTTAACGATGATGGGCTATAGTACTATTTCTGCAGACTTTATTACAATTTCCAATCATAACACCACAAGCACATTTTGCTATTTCAGTCTTTTCTGTCTCACTGTAGGGCCAATTTGCTTCCAGACAAACAGTCATTCTAACACTCCGCCTTGTATGATGCCTAGCTACAGAAATGGGCTTTGGGTTTTTTTTATTCACTTTAAACTTGAGCATTTGGATTTTTATTGGGATTTTTTTTTGTCTTTGATAAACTTTCTATGTTTTTGGTATATTTTGTAAAAAATGAAAAGCTTTTATCATCACTTCTGTGCTAGAATCTTTTGAATTAATGAACCTATCCAGTTCCCTTTGAGTTTTGACCGGCAAGTTTAGAAGCTGATATTTAAAATGCTCCTTACTTATGTTAGGATTTTTTCCTTATTCCAAAACTGCACATTTAAGCCTAAGAGAGTAATCACTAAATACCTATACGATTTTTATCTCCTCCATAAGCAACTCAAGGACATTCAACAATAGAGTGATACAGGCCACATTTCTTCCTTTGAACAATACAAGTTACACAGAGGATCTCCAAGTGTTGAGAACACACTGTCAAACCTATGCCTACAGACAGAATGTAAATAGTATCACTTAGTTCCTATTTTTGTTGATTCTGAGCTTGATGCAAGACTTCTGGTTGCATTAGAAAGGAGATATGTTATCCAAGAAGGTTTCAGGGGGAGTGGGATTAAAAATAAATGCACATCAATGAGATATCTTCTAAGTATAAATACATTGTAGTATTATGGAATGAGCAGGGAAAATAGCTTGGAAAATTTATTCTAAAATTTTTAGTTGTTTTTAAAGGTTGTGAATAGCAATATTATTATCACTTTTAGACTATTTAACAATAGTAACCACCCTGTTGCTAAGAAAGTGTGAGGATCCTTCCTACTTATTTAACAAAGACCCTCTTTTTTTGCAGTGTATAGACCAGTACTTTTATTTTATTTTAATAATATATATTACGTAATGTAATACTGGCATATTCTGTAATGCTGTACATTTTCTTTATAAGCCAGCTCATTTTCTACTCTTTATCAGCTGTTATTTCTGGCTTTCCAACCTATTTAACCCTTATGTAAATCAGTCCTACTGCCAAAAGTCTTCTTTAATTAAGTCGTACTACTATAGCTTAACTCAAGGGCAACAGGCAAATAATATTCTCTTCTCAGTCATTTGTTCACTGAGGAAGAAAAGAATGAAGAAGAAAACCCCTATAAATATTTATTAGATACCAGCTTTTTTGAACAGCTCTATTTTGAGCCAATCATTGGGAATGCCACAGATCTGACACTAATCTAATAACTGGCAAATTTTTTAAACAGTAAAAATCTCCTGTTGCAGTAGGTTGTGCTAAACAATGATGATACTGAAACTTGCCAGCAGTAAAACACTGAGACATCATTTTGTTTTCATGTTACAGAGATCATTTCTTCCTTTTGGTTACTTCAAGCTCATAAAACAAACAAACAAAAAACCAAAAAAACCCAAACAAACCCCAACCATCTAAATTTCTAAAAGGAAACAAAAAATTAAGGTCTAGATTACTTACTCAAGTGTGAAAAGCTAAAAAGCAGAGAGCTGTCCCTCTAACTCAGCCATGTCAGCACTTTGCAGGCCCTGCTTTATTCCAGACAGCAGGTAGGAAACAAAGATTGGTATGGATAAAAAACATCTACAGAAGGCCTCAGAGTTACATGTCAAATATATAGATGTGTATGTTGTCAGGCCTATTAGCACACTGTTAGCCCTGATTGTCTCTGTCCACAGCCCCTCCTGGGGCTCCCCCCACCTGCCCACAGCCCAGGACACCATGTCAGCCCTCCAGAGCTATCCAACCCAGCCTCAACGATGCTGCAGCAGGGATGGTCTCCAGCTCCCTACAGCCTTGCCCAGCCACACCATGGATCCTGCTGAACCAGGCCCACCCACAGGTCTACATCCTGGTCTGGTGATCCCCACTGCCAAGGAGGTGCCCAATGACTAGGGCTGCCTCAGTGCCCTCTGGCTGCCCTGTTCCTGGCTGGGGCACTGTGATGGGCTCTGGCTTCCAAAGCCTGTCCTGCCACCCCCATAGGGACCCCCACAGTGCGCCAGCCCACAGGGAGTTTTGGCCTTCAGAGTGACCCAACGTATGTTTTTGCAACTGTAGAAATCAGAACAATCTTTCTGTACTTGGCTAATCCTACCCCTGACATCTCTTACCCTGGTTCCTCTAAGAACATAGTGTTTGTTTGAATTTGTAAAAGTGAATCTGTAAATTTTGGTAGGATGGCCAACTGGGACATCATGATCATAGAAATTGCAACCTTTGTACAGTATGATGTAGTGTATATATCACACCACTTCCTAGAATTTCCTCCATATCTCTGATGGACAGCATATTCCTTCTTAATGAATGACAGGACATAATAGACATGGTTTAATGAGTGATAGTTATATTAATATTGAAACTCAATGTCTGAAATCTTTGTCAGTGAGGAAAGTAACTCATTTGACCAGCCATGTTGCCACACTCAGACACCTGGAAAGGTTTGGAGTGGGGATGGTTTGCATCTGCCTCACTCAGCAGAGTGGATACTTCAACCACCACCCCATACATCATCATCCCTAAAATTCATGAGGATGCGTGTCTTTGCCACACACTGTATTTTGCTCGATAAGTAAAATTTGTCCCAGACTGGAAATTCAGCTCCAAATCCTGGTTTCTGTCTGACACTGGTGGCACAACATTGGCCCTCTGAGCTAAGGGACCAGTAGGACATTAATCCTCACTGTGTGCATAGGGCAAGGTAGTACTTACACCTTTCACATGTACTAAAAACACAGTACCTGTCAAGGTCATGTTAGCTCTAAATATTAAAAATGAAGTTGTTCTAGGCATGGACCATCTTAAATAAGTATTATTAACTGTGAGATGTTATTTTACATTAAGAAAGTGCCTCAATACCTCAAGTTGCATCAGGGGACGTTTAGATTGGATATTAAGAAAAATTTCTTCAGTGAAAGTGCTATCAGGCATTGGAACAGGCTGCCCAGTGAAGTGGTTGAGTCACAGTCCCTGGAGGTATTTAAAAGACTTGTAGATGTGGTGCTTAAAGACATGATTTAGTGGTGGACTTGGCAGTATTAGGTTTACGGTTGGACTCAATGATCTTAGAGGTCTTTGCCAACCTAAATGATTCTATGATTCTATGATTCAATAAGAACACTTATTTTACTGGAGGGAATATATTTCAGCTCACACTTAGCTTTTCTTTTTGTTGTATAAGATTATCTCAGACCCTTATCTACTCAATTTACTACACTACTATTGCTCAATTTACTATAAAGTCCCTACTTTTTCAGTGACAGAAAATTGAATCCTAAAACTAAAAGGCCAGAAGCAATTAAACATTTGCTAAAGTGGAGGTGGACATTTTGAGAAAATGCTCAAACAAAGCACCTAAGTATTTGACTGTACTTACAGGAGCCACATTCAGAGGGAAGATAAATAAATAAAAAAAGATGGTTGTTCTTTCAACAGGAAGTACTCCTACAGCCATCATTGCTAAAGGATATTTTTGATGCAAGAATCTTATGTGCTTTAATGGGCCACTTTGATGAATAATTGGCAGAGAGATTCAAGGACTTTACAAATATACAAACCTCAACAGGCCCAGAAAATAATTCAAAATAGATGTAGACTGAGAGAAGGTTAGGAAGGAATATTACATATGCTTGTCATGTTCTTGCTCTAATACAAGTATCCATCAGTGTGCATCCATCTAGATTCATCATGGGAGACAGGATAATGGAGTAAGTTTTTAGCCATACAAAATCAATATGGCTATTCTCATTTTCTTAACAACTAAATGCTGACTTCTCTAAGTTATCTGGGAGACGATAGTACTAAATTTCTTGTACTCAGTCACAGGATTTCTGTGAATGATAAAAGCATGTATGCAATGCTGTCCTCTATTCAATAAAGGAAAAAAAAAAAAAAAGAAAAAGAAAACATACGGGGTGCCTGTTACTCTACTGAGAAAGGCTATAAAAGTTATTGTTACTACTTACTGGAAAACTAAAAGCTATTAAACAAAATAAAAACAAGGCAAGCGGCATTAAATAAATTAATCTATTCAAATTATTGGATTTAGGACCTGTTTAAAATAACACTTTGATTAAGAACATATAGCTCATTACTTGCAAATAAAAAAACCATCCCTCATCACTAGTAATGTCCATGATATAATGACTGACATGTAAAGTAATATGATTATATACAGAATTTAATTCCCTAAATTAAACACATGAATGTACTCTCCTGAAAGAAGAGGGATATGGTGTAGTTGAGAACGGTCGGTGTTAGGTTAATGGTTGGACTAGATGATCTTCAAGGTCTTTTCCAACATAGATGATTCTGTGATTCCGTGATTGTGTTCACAGAATTATGAGAGACCTTCCAAAACAGGCAGCTATATCAAGGTACTGAAAAAAAAAAAAAGTCTTTAAAGAAATACCTTTGTTACTGATATGATATGTTATTGATTTAATATAGATTAGTATTAATTTGTTTAATTTTAATAAGAATATAGAATTATAAGAGATATTTAGTAGAAATCATGTGCTGCATTTGCAGTCTATATAGGAACCGAGGCTACTACGAACTCCCCTGTATAGCCCTGTACCAAGGCCGAAAGAATTGGTCAGAATCACCTAGTAGGAACATTTAGAACTATAGATAACAGGCTTAAGATTCAAGATAATTTGGATATAGCATTTACTTATAAGGTATTTAATAACCCGAAAGGATGCAGAGAAATGTCAGAATCCAGATTAATGGGAAAATGGGGAAATCGGCTGAAGTAACATGTAAGTTTAAGCCAAGAAACAATGTCCTCAAGCAATAGGTAATTCCGACAGGGGGAGATCGCGACCACCGACTCATTAACCACCAACTCATATTACACCCCAGACCCATTTCCAGGTGCTTCTGGACTCTACTGTGCAGAATCGAAAATAGGAGGAGAGTATGATAATGATTTCCAGGAATTGTTATGTTTATGCATGAATACTTAATAAATATGTATGAATAAGTTCTATATAAAATGCATGATTTTGGTGCATGGTGTGCGTTGTTGGTGAAAGCATTCACCCGCACACCCGGCCGTCAATAAAGAAGTGTCTGCTTATCTGCATCAAATTGGTGTTGATAAGTTTTATTCCGAGATTCCACTGGCTGGAGCGTGCGGGATGGGCACCCAGCTGGGTCCTCACACAGCTTACTTTCATAACTTCATTGTTTACACAGAAGTCTGATACAAGGTTTTATGGTTGCACAGTGTTAGAGCTGACCTTGAACCCAGGTAACCAAAGCTGAAATGAACATGTTAACTTTGCATTTTATTGCAAATAATTATTATATGGGTAGAAATGCATAACATATATAAATATGTGATAATTAAAGTATTTGAAAGAACATATTTTTAACATTTTCTAATCCGAGTTATTTAAGTTTTAAAATCAAAAGAAAAAGTGCCATCTGGACCCTTAAACAGTTAATTTTCCAGATAAAATATGGCTCTGCAGATGAACTGGTCTGATTTATACTAGTTCCATTCTTGCAATTTTCCATGACAGTGGTTCACAAACTTTATTTTTCCCTAATTCCTCATGGCCACATGGCTTATCTATAATTTTATCTTTATTTTGTGAATTATTTTCCCATTTCTTCTCCTTAATAATACAATACATTTCATATTTTACTGGGAATTAAACCAATATTTTATTTGTTTGCAATCTTGTACAGACTTGTCTGAGGGAAAACTATTTTGTTCTCTTGTGGGTTAATTATTTGTGAAAGACTAAAGAGTAAGGCAAGTATGTCCCAAATTGACCTAGCTAAATGCACAAAGAACTTCCCAAGAGAGTAGATATTTGAGCTGTTAGAGTATCTGTCACTGGTGCTTGGTTTTTGGGAACCTACTGCCCACGGCAATTAGCCCCAGGGTTTGATTTCTTCTTCTAACAAGGCGTATTAAGGTTAAATGCTGCACTGTTTACAACTTCTATTAAAGTCACTATTGTCTTCAGACATCTTTGAGATTGGTTGCAAACTGCACTCAACTATAAACTTGTGCTAACACTGTCAAATTGTCTGAATGTTTCTTTGAGAAGTTAATAGTCTTGTCATTTGATATACTTCCACACCACTTGTTAGCTCATTACTTAAATGCTTGAGAGCATTCTACCCAGAAGAACTTAAGAAATAAGCACAGGTATCTTTCAAGTTCCAAATCTACATTAACTTTTTATTTAAGGTTATTAACAAAGAGGAATAGGGGAAAATGGCTGCTTCTAGTTACATCTGTGACTATTAAGTGCTGAAGGACTGAATAATTTTTCTAATTTACATGGAATCTTAATATTGAATATGATTGGCAAAAAGTAAAAATACTAGCTTATTTCATTGTGAAAAAACATGAAATTAATTAAAACTGCAGTGAAGGCATTTTTGTATTTTAATTTTTTAATAAAATAATATTTTTCCCATTTTTATTGGTTTTATAATTATATTAAATATTTAAAAAGGCATCCTTCTTAAAGGACGAACTCAAAATATCTGTGTCTTGCATTATGTGTCCTTTATTGCAACAGCAATTATGGTTATAATTTTAGTATATTATAATTGAAATTTTCATCTAAGGAGATATAAAGAGATGACATTTTCTAAAAATTACATCAATTTGAAGGCAGAATGAAACACAATCAAAACAACTTCATGAAATATTACTAACTGAAACAACTAAGCCCATAACAGAGAAATAGCTTATTATAGTCTCACACAAATTTTATTTAATGTAATTACATTAATTTCAGTAATTTTACTATTGACTCACTTGCTATTTGTATCTTATAGATTCTGCTAGCATAATGCTATTACTAATTTAGAGCCTTATCAACAAAATTTATTATTAATAAGAAGCTATTAAAAATTACAGTCTAAGCAGAAAATGAACATGGCAATGCAAACTAATATGTAAAAAACTTTAGAAAGGCATTATACCATGGAAAACATTCTTTAAGAGAAAGAAAGGGAACATTGTTAGGAAGTTTCATATCCTGTTGAGAATCACAAGCCTTTATTTCTTTTATATATTTGTGACATTTAAAGATTTTCTGCTTATTCCAACTTTTTCTTCTCTATTTAAGTGAATGGTTTCAAGAAAATCTGTGAGTACCTAAAATTCTACGAAACATAAATTTTCAAACAGCTCATTTAAATCTTTCTGCTGTTAGATGTCATTCATTTTTGCTTTATTATGCAGAAAAATATGTTTGGGGAATTTTAAACAGTTTATCAAAATTTGAAATGCTACTAATTGTGCACAAGTACTCCCCCAGAAAGAAGCAGCATAAAAGCTCTAAAGAGAGTTAAAAAAACCCCATACTCATGCAAGCTATGATACAGGAGGTATAAAATAACAATATATATCATATTATTTGGTGATATATCAAAACCTATTTTTACAAAAGATTAATTAGACTTCCATGGCATTATTTCAAATATTCTGCTTTCTAAGTAAGCCAAAGTAGGGATAAAGAGAATTCTATCAGCAGTTTTTCAAATAAATTCATTTTCTTGGATAAAATATAAATCTTCAAGATCATTCATCTATGAAGTTTTTCCCAGTTTCTATGATTAGCCCTATATAAATTAAATTTATTTTATTTCAGGGTTATAAAATTTCAGTAATAATGCAGAAAATTAAAGTGAATCATTATATTTTGACTAACAATATATTAATAAGCCTTTTAAAATGATGAAAATAGGAGGTCAGGTCCCACCAATATAAAATACTTTCAGAGAAACACCAGATGTTGCAGTAAGGTGTATAGTTAAGGAAAGTTGGAATTTTTTCCATTGGGCTAGTGCTCATGAAAACCAACATCATGGTAGTGGCATTACTCTCTTGCGGATACACTCTTTCCGATGAGACCTAAAATTTAAATCCCACTGCTAATGCTAATGTTAGGGGGGTTTTTAAAGAATGATAAAAAAGTTATCTTCTTTCAAATTCAAATCCATTCTGCTTTCATATTATTCATTAAAAGTCTCCAGGTTATAAAACAAGATAATCTTCCTGGCTGAAAGACCTTTATGGTGTTCTGTGTGCTGTTAATACTTGTGTTTATCCTCTCAGAAGTGCTGTGTTACAGTAGTGGAGAATTCTCACTATTTGTGCTCACACACATTCCTTCTCTTATATTACTTTTAAAAATCTTGGGTATGTCAAAATCTTTGCCATAGCTGAAGAAGCTACAATCCTTTCATAGCAGAGTGGCACATAGAGCTTTTACGATGATATAGTACAATAATAGCCATATGCTAGTGTCTCTATACCAACAAATCCATCACTTCTCTGGTCAGCCAGCTTTGAGGAAGAAAGAAATAAATCAACAGCTCAGATTCCTTCTTGACTTTTATTAACTTAGGTAGATGAACAGAAGACCTTTGATAACAAAAGCTTATAACTATTGTGGGATGTACATTATGCATTTAATTGGCTTTTTCCATTGTAAAAATACACATACAAATAGGCTATGCTCATGAATAAAACCTGTTATATCATTGTATATTTAAAACAGTTACTGGTTTGTGCTTGAACATCACAGATGATCTCAAAGTAAATTCACTTAAGTATTCTGATAAAATGTTATGCTTACAATTTCATATTGACAAACTAATAATTAAGGTATTACATGTATTTACTTTATGATTTATTAAAAGGAATAAAAGAAAAATAATTATGTCTTTTGAGAAATATACAAACTTATGTTTTGGTGTCCATGAATTACATGTGAATAAAATAATATTTCAAATTCAGAATTAATGCTATTAAAATTGCTTATTTAAAATGTCAGCTTTGCATCATTAACTAATCATACTAACAATACCAAAGAAAGTAGATGTGTTTAATGAGCAATGTTCTTCATATCTGCACAATAAATTGACATAAATATCATGTCCCTGAGGGCAATAATGGGCTTGACTGTACCTGCCCAGCTCCCAGGGCTTCTCCCCACCCCTGCCTTTGACCCAGGACCCCATTTCAGCCCAGCCACAGCAGCTGTTGCCCTGAGGCCTGCCCTGCTCGCTGGCTGAGAGGAGCACAGCAGCCCTGGCCTGGGGGAAGGCGCTTCCCTCCCTTCATTCTCACAATAAATTTCATGAAGAACAGTCATGGAAACTATAGTATTGAACTAAAAATGTATAAAAGTGTAATATATATCTCTCATACTTTTTTCCCTATTAACCTTGGAAGTTATGTATAGTTTCTAATACACTTCCATGAATTCATTCAAATGTTTTGTTTTCTATGTAAGTCAAAGCAATGATCACACACTCATAAACAAAAGGAGATGCTGAAAGCTGTACAAGAACAAAGCAAGTATTTGTTGGACCTGTTTTTGAGGCGTTGTTGATGATGCACAAATACTACATTTTACCTTTAAAACTCATGTTGTGTATGCAAATATGGAAGTTCAAAATTTTAAATCATTATAGTTTGTAGGATCTAGAATTGTTAAGGTATTATTTATAACTTACACTCGTAAAATTGAAATACTACCAGTATGACTTCACTTGTACTACTGCTTAGAGATGCATCAATCTAGGTTTTGCAGAAGCATTTTCATACAAGTCAGATATGATCTACAACTGTTTAGCACTACAGAGGCATTTGTGCAAGAGGAGAAAATTCGCAGTTTAGACTGCTGGAAACTGAAACTTTTCAGGATCAAGTTGCAATTTAAGTCATTCAAGAGAATTTGTGTTTATGCTACAGTACCTTCCTAAATTAAGATGCAAGCAAACTAAAAAGAAAAGAAAGCCTGAGAGACAAGGCAGTTGAGAAAGTAACATACACATCATGATTCAGACACAGGAGTAAAATGAAGATTCCTGAAATAATATTTTTTTTTCCAAGAAGCCTTAAAAAAAATGTAGTCAAAAGATGTAACTGTTTTGAACCAATACATCTCACGAGAACATTTAAAACATGGAAGCATTTACAGTTAATGTTGTTTCACTTCCTAGAGATCAACTGAATTTTCAGTACAGCAAATATTCCCTTGCCCCACATTTCAGGCAAGTGTCATAATTTCAAGGCTTAATTAAATTTTTAATCTATCTTCTTTCTGAATTAATATTTAAATGTGTTATCCAATATGCAATAAGAAAAGACAGTAAACTCTTTCACAGAATTCCATACACCTGAATTCTTGGAGTATGCCCTACAGTACAGATCCCAGTCTCCACTCTAGTGAAAATTCAAATGATAATATAGAAAGCACTCATGAAATAGCATTGACATAAAAAAAATGATGACAGAGCTGTTTCTTACAAAATATTGTATTCATCTGAAGCTGTCCACCCCACTGGGACCGCAACTTTCATTCCATGGTGTTAGATGAAATCTAGCAGATGTTAAATGTGTCAAAATCTACTACTAAACAATCAGCTACACCTTAATTTTATGAAGTTTGTCTTATTTTGTCCCGAACATTCACTGGCTCTACCAAGCAACAAACAAAATTATCTTAGGAAAAATTAAACTGTACTGAGGCATCTTCTGTGTTTTGAACAAGGTTCATTGTATCTCTATTGACACCAGTTAGTGTTTAAAGATTTTAGGAGGATGTGAAAAAAGCTCATAAAATCACAAACATTATAGTCTGGGGGAAAGTTGTGTGTTTTTCAAGCAGAGCACTACCTTTCTGTCTTTGAATGTTGGGTTTGTATTTTTATCTCATACTACTTATAGAAGGCCTATTACTTTACTGAGGAGGAGATGGAAATAGAATGTACAGCCAAGGGACCTACAAGTGCCACTTTACTAGGCATACACCATTCAACCAGGAACACTAAAGGGATTAAGAAGGCAGCTTTGTATTGTCTCAGAGGTACAGTAACATAAGCATCACACTGGATTGTATGACAGTTACTATGGTAACTATTGCTTCTTTTCCTACCACTAAACCACACATTTGCTGGCAGAACAAACCAAGTAATTCAAAAACATGTGAGACAAAGGTTATCATGGACTCCTTTCAGTCTGACAATGCTTTCAATTTTCTAAATTTAAAGATTGTCTACTTTGAATGCTTAAACCTCTAAACTAGGTTATTTTAAGGCCTTGTGTGCAAAAGAATTAGATCAGATTCTTTTGGGAGACCATGCAAAAAAGAGTAGAGGCACTTCCTAAGAAGAGTGCCATGAACAAGTTAGAAAAATGAACAAGATAGTAGGACATAAAGGAGTGACAGAATATTGCAAGACAAAGATCTTGATAAAATTATCCTAATCTAATAAGGATATCTAATAATCCTTAAGTAGAACAGAAATATATGAACACTGTTAAGTGGCAGAGATGGAAGTTAAGGGAGTACTGGTTCAAAGATTTAGTCATAGTTGTTACAATGCACATGTCTGAGGTGACAATTAGGAATTAGACACAAATTCCACCTAAATGGAGCAATCATCTGACTGGGTTAAAGATATCAAGTCACACAGAAATAACAACAACAACAACAATATCCTAGTTAAGTAAGCTTATTGTGCTTATAGTGTATATGCAATAATGAGGGACAGGGCAGGAATGATACAAAAAAGAAAGAGACAGGAGGATAGAAGCACATTTTTTGAGAGTCGTAATTTAACAAACAACTTGAAACAGTGAGAATCCTGTTTGCCTGACTTGGCAAACTGCTTCCACTCCAAGCATTCAGTTTCATCACTGAAAATTGGTAAGTTCCTGACCACAACTACAACTGTCTGGAGGGAAAGTAGAGGTAGGACTTAGAAGGTAGGAAATACTTACATTTTAAAACAAATAAAAACATTTTTTGTTTCTTTTTCAGATATATTGATTCTTCCCCCCAGAAAATGTTTTCTTTAAAAGACTCTTAAGTTTCAGTGAATTTTCATCAAATATTAATTTAGAGAAGTGAAGAAAAAACACAGGTACTCCACCTTAACTGTTTTTGGTTTTTTTTTTTTTTTAAATAGCTTGACTTAGGACAGAATTTATATGTCTTGGTGGAGAAGCATATAGACTGTTTATTCATATTATGATAGCAAGGCTTCTTTATTCTAACTATGTAAATTACACATTCTTGCACTATAACATTGCAGCAATATAAGCTTTATATATATCCAGAACCCGTATCAATAAGAATAAAATAATTTTAAGCTGAGTATAACAAGATTCATCTTTTAAAAAGTTTCTACTAAATTCCATTCTCTAGGCAAAATTAAGTGCATTTGAAGCATCCCTCAGCTTGTCTCTAGAAGGGTTAGCATGGCACTATAGCTAGGCTGATAGGTCCCAACTGTCAGTCAGCCAGCATATCTTCCTGCTGGAGAGGCGAATAAAAAAAAAAATAACTAATAACATTCTGTGCAAAGATCTTCAGGATCTGCATCATGTGTGTATGTGGCAGTTTAGAGGGGAAATTAGTTTGAATGGAAAAGGAAGGAATGAAGCCAACAGAATGTGCAAAACTTAAGTCATTTATCTCTTTTGAAATGCCTGTGGCAGTCCTCCATGAACTTCTCCAACACGAGTTCTTACCACAGGCTACAGTTCTTCACAAACTGCTCCAGTATGGGTCCCTTCATGGGGTGCCATCTTTCAGGAACAGACTGCTCCAGCATGGATCCTCCAGAGGGTCACAAGTCCTGCCGGCAAACCTGATCCAGAGTGAGCTCCTCTCTCCACAGGGCCACAGGTCCTGCCAGGAGCTTCCCATGGGGTCACAGCCTCCTTTGGGCATCCACCTGCTCTGGTGTGGGGTCCTCCCTGGGCTGCAGGTGGAGATCTGCTCCACTGTTCCCCTCCATGGGTGCAGGGCACAGCTGCCTCACCATGGGCTGCACCACGGGTTGCAGGGGAATCTCTGCTCTGATGCCTGGAGCACCTCCTCCCCCACCATCTTCACTGACCTTCGTGCCTTCAGAGTGGTTTCTCTCACATATTATCACTCCCGTCTCCTTCTGTAATTGCTGTTGTGCAGTTGTTTTTCCCCCTTCTTAAATAAGTTATCCCAGAAGCAGTACCACCATTGCTGATGGGCTCGACCTTGACCAGCGGAGGGTCCATCTTGGACCCAGCTGTCCTTGGCTCTGTTGGACACAGGGGAAGCTTCTAGTAGCTTCTCACAGAAGCCACCCCTGTAGCCCACTGCCAAAACCTTGCCATGTGAACGCAATACAACCTGCCAACCATGCAAAAAAACTGTACAACTTTCTGCTAAACCAGACCTCTAAATGCAAAACCCAGCCTTGAAGAATGCTCTATGTATTGATGGAACTTAATGAAGGAACAAAGTCCTAAAATGAAAGATGGATTACACAAAGTCAGCAGAAATAGCATTTCTATTTTATTTCACCACTGTTTATATTACCAGATATGAGAACAGAGATTAATGATCACATATGCATGGAATATGAATGGACATTGAAGATTTGATTAGCATGTGTGTTAAAAACAAATGTATTTCATGTATTTGAATGTTAGAATAATTTATTAATTTTATTCTTGAAGGCTGTATCTGAGCCATGCCTTAAAAACTACAGACACCGTTTAAAGCATTCTCCATATACACAAAAGGGGAGGGGGAAAAATAAAAAGAAATTTAAAAAAACAAAAAAAAACCCAAAAAAACCCCAGAAGGAAAATTGAAAGGTAATAAGTCAAAGAACTACCAATATTCTTTTCTTTACCTTTGTGGTGGTTTAGCCCCTGCCGGGGTCTGAGACCACGCGGCCGCTACCCCTCCCCCACAAAGGGAGTGAAATACAAAGCCCCAAGACTGAAATAAGGAAAGGTTTAATACAGCAGTGCAATAGCAACAAAACAAACAACAACAATAACAATAACAGTAATAGTGATAGCAATGAACAGAGCAAAATAGCTACCAAAAACAGCAGTGAGAAGCACGATGTACAAAACCACGAGTGCTCCCGCGCCAGGAAAATGTGACCTGCCAGGATGTGACATCCGCATGGTATCTGAATAACCCGGCTAGAGCTCCCCCCCACTGCTGGGGAAACTTAACCCTATCCTGGTTAAACCAGGACAACCTTGTGGAATTTTTTTCTTCTTGAAGAATATTGATAATGAATCTCCTTTCATTTCTGAAAGTAAATCTGTAGCTTCAAAAAAAAAAAAAAAAAAAAAAAACAAAGCAAAAACCAAAACCAGTCCAATTACTTTTTTCAGGAAAATTCTGAAGAATATTCAAGGCACAGGAAAGCAAATGGTTATTCAAAATATTAATCATGATGAACCTTTACGAAGGGGTACTTCTACAACAGCAGTTTAGAAATTTGAATCTAATTATAGTTACTGATCATAATTCAGTTTTGTCTTTTATTTCTTTTTTTTTATTTCTTTTTTTTTTTTTTTTATTTCTTTTCCTCAGAACTTCCACTTTCCTTTCTTTTTTGTTGAGAAATACATATTTTAATTAAACTTGTAATCAGGAAAACTTTCATAAACATAGATACAACGTTAGGTAAGAAAGAAATTTTTATCCCACACAATTTGGTACAAAAGACTGCCTAATTTGGAATATGAAAGGGAATTTCTCTTCAGCCAAGATAAGTGAACTAACTACAGAACTATCATACTAGCATATACAATTTCAAAAAGGAGAAATCAAAGTGTTCAATGCCAGAGTTCAAATCACTTTCCCGCTATGTGTTCTGCCTACATGACTGCCTGCTCTGAGGAGGGATTGTCTGGGGGTGTTTCTCAGTCTTTCATTCACACACTTTTTTTGGTGAACATTTTCATCATTTCACTCTGATGAACAAGACAAGTTGAGGTCCTAGAAAATTCCATGGGAAGCAAAAATGATTTTTCAAGCCTCTTTTAGTTTTAGCATTCCTTAGAGCTCCCTTTTCAGTTGCAAAATTGCTTAGTCAGCACAGGTCCAGTAACCATAGAGCTAACATCTAAATTACAAACAAGATCTTTTAAAACTGTTTACTGTTCAGAGCACATTCCCAACATTTGGAAAATTGTAATTTCAATTACAACAGGACATATTTACACATGTAACTCTGCAAGACTGTTATTTAAAGAATGCTTAGGATTCTGAAAGAGACCAATTACAATTTTATTAGAAATTACTTGAGCAATCTGAACTAAACAGAATCTGGACATGAAAATAGAGAAGAACCAGGGTTAGAATAAAACTATTTTATGATAAATGGAGCTTTCTAATTGAAAAGATATCCATGAAGCAATATTTAAGCCCAGCTAGCTTCTCTACTTCAAACAAAGAGGTTCAGTCAGGTAATGTCGGGTATTTTCATAGCTGTGATTTTTGTTGATCTCACAGTTGTCTCTTTTTAATCTCTATTCTGACTGAAAAAAATAATAATGTTTACTTTTTTCTTTCAAAATAAAGTTGCAAGCATGGTCAGTAGTGCCCTTAGATCTATGAATTATTTAATATGAGCTACATACATGTTCTAATCTTTTTGGTACTTCATTCACTTTAAATGCAAGTTCCAAATTTAGTAAATTAAATTTTACGTTTTAAATGTAAGTTTCAAATGCTCACATACCAGTATCCTTCCTCCATTTTCCATGTTTTATTTAAAACTGGTATCACATATATAGTTCACACCTGAGTTTTTGCACTGAAGGTGCAAAAGTGAAAAACATCTCTTACAAAGTGCAATCTCTGGCCATGAAGGGTGTATTGCTTATATATGCTTATGGCATATCCATAAAATAACAAAATCCTCTTACTTCTTAGTAGATGCTACATTTTGCCTTTTTCTCATATTAGAATCATCTTCCAACATAATTTAAACAGACTTTCTTGAGATTTCTGATCTGAACTTAATTTTATTTTCTGTCACAAGACTCAAGATAGAGGTCTGTGGTCATCTGTTTTTTTCATAGTAATCAGCAGAAACTCACTGAATAAGATCATTAACCAGCAAGATTTTCTCAACAAATTGTTCATGTGTATATGATTAAAATAACTTCCCTAGCTATTATACTTTTAAATTTGAATGAAAACTTTTGAAGATTTAAGATGATTTTTTCAAAACTGACCAATATCTTGGAATACTATAAATAAATTGCAGTCTGTTAAAACCTCAGTGGAACAATGATGTCTGGATAACACTGCCAATGTTAATGGCATTCTATTATCCATCTTTCTTAATTAGGAGGAACAGCTTTTGTTAGAAAGCCCAGCTGGAACTCAGCTTGGGATTTTATTTTTTTTCCTTCAGTGGAGAAACAAATTATTAAATTTCTCACAGTTAGAGTTGTCTGACAGGACAGATTCAGAACTTTTTGAAATGTTGACTATTTTGAAGTCAAAGAAAAGAAAGAAAAATTTCCTACTGTTTTGAAATTTGGACTTTCTGACAGCAAAAGTGACATTAAAGAGTAACCATTTTGATTATCCACCTTTCAAAAGTTTGACTGATGTTCAAGGCCCTCCATAATCTTTTTTCCACTGAGAAACTACATTTTCCAACCTCTATGAAGTTTAATGAAAGCCGTGCTGCTTTTAAAAAATAATTGACTCTAGTCTGCCACTATTAACACCTCAGGAGAAAAGTAATATAACCTGCTTGTTTTGGGAACAGTATTATTTTTGCTTGTTTTGAGATCTGCCCTGTTGTCAGTACATTTTTTAATGATAGGGAAAAGAAACTTTTGAGGTTGGATGAAGGAATGCTTCAGGGGATGACTAATTGAATAAACAGCATCTTCTTCTTGTGCTCCACATCTCCTGCTACTGTGAGAAATGCAATTCCTTGGTAGAAGACAGCCCCAACATTTTCTTACATGAAAATTGCAAGGCTCGGCCAGGATCCCCCACTAACCACCATTCTTTATCAAAAGCTCAAAATCATTGTTGACTTTAATTAGTTGCTAAGATATATCTGAAAATCACACAGAACGTCTAGTTGTATGTCCCTGTTTAGGTATCTTTAAATACTTTTAACTCTTCCTCCTTGATATTTTGGTGTATATAGATCATAGAATCATAGAATGGTTTGGGTTGGAAGGGACCTTAAAGATCGTCTAGTTCCAACCCCCCTGCTATGGCAGGGACATCTCCCACTAGATCAGGTTGCTCAAGGCTCCATCCAACCTGGCTCTGAACACTTCCAGAGATTGAGCATCCACAACCTCCTTGGGCAACCTGTTCCAGTGCCTCACCACTCTCACAGTAAAAAACTTCTTCCTTATACTTAATCTAAACCTCCCCTCCCTCAGCTTCCACCCATTACCCCTCATCCTATCATTACAGTCCCTTGTAAAAAGTCCCTCCCCAGCCTTCTTGTAGGCACCCTTCAGGTACTGGAAGGCCACTATGAAGTCATAGATGAAGAACATTAGTGCAATCAATAAAGCACAACCAATATAATTGAGAATGTACTAAAGAATTACTAAGTGAGAGTTGAGTCTTTATGCCTCATTAGGAAAATCAGCAATGTCTACTCTATATTCAGCTAAGTCAGAGATGTAACGCAAATGTCCTGACTGACAGGGAAAAAGAGGTAGGATTCAAGGGTTAAAATCTTGGTAAGAAGCCACAACACCCTGCTCTAGCTCAGTTATGAATAACACAGACAATGAATGTCTGAAGACCTAAGGCACTGTCTTTCCCTAAGGCCTAATTTTGGTTTAGGAACCTTATTTGCTTTGATAATATAAGCCTCAAGATTTGCATGTACGGAAGTGGGGATAATAGCATTTCTCTGCCTCAGAGGATTAGCATGAAGATAAATACTCAGAAACTAAGGTAAGGGAAGACACCTAAGTTTTTCAAGATAGATTTTTTTCTGATGAATGAAGACCTTGCTTGTTCTTTGTTCTTGAATTCTTTGTAACAAGCATCCTTTTTGCTATCCTATCCCTATTTGCATGTATAATAAAGTTCTTTCCATTTGTTTTCTCATGTCTTCTGCAACGAATGAGACAAGGGTGCTGCCAGTACCCTGTCAATAGCTTATAGCTTATGTACAAGGAGGGAGGGAAATGTGGGTTATATGGACAATAATAAAACTTTTCCTCCTTCATTCAAAGTTCTTTATTTTAGCCTTTACAATAAGTTTTTAAAGTTTTAGTTCCATGCAATTATGTTACCATATAGGTAATTATCATAGATAACTCACAGTTAACTTGCCAATGTGGATATTAAGGATACTCTCCAAATTTCACTTTGTTAATATAACTGAGGCTTCATTTTTGCCTATAACTGATTCATTTAATGAAGGGTTTCAAAAGCTTTTATTTTCTTTGAAAGCGCATATTTGAAAATATTATGTTTGCAAAAGAAATTAGATTTAAAAATTATTATGTCCCTACCTATAAAATTATGAAAAGCAAGTGATTTGAGCAGGAAACGTGTCCTTCAAATAATGATCCTATTGCCTCTTAATATGGGAGATAGCACGTAGGTGTGCAAGTAACCTGCATCACACTGTCTACAGGGGGTTGAGCATTACCTGCATGGTTAGATGATCATCGTTTATATAACACAATGGACTGGTCAACTTAGTCTTCAGCTGGATAAGTATTTGCTCTTATGCATTATTCACCAGGTCAAATGAAATTTTAAATAAAGTTATATTTCTTAAAAACCTCCTGTTGTAGAACCTGAAATAATTTTTGTAAAGACAAGAAGGTTTACAAAAAGGAAGCTTCTTTAAATCAAGATTTATTTTTCACTCATTGGGAAGTTGAGAAAAAGAGCAGAAAGGAAGAACTGGGAGACAATAAGTAAGAAAAACAACTAAACCATTTATTTCATAGAATCATAGAATAGCCCAGGTTGGAATAGAACTTGAAAGATCCTCTGGTCCAACCTTTCATGGGAAATGGAGCCTAAATGAGATTATCTAGCACCTTGTCCTGTTGCATCTTGAAAGCCTCCAGTGATGGGGATTCTACCACATCCCTGAAGAGATTGTTTCAGCAACTGTTCTCACTGTAAAGAATTTCTTTCTTATACCAAGATGAAACCTCTCCCAGTACCACTTGTACCCATTGCCCCTTGTCTTCTCCATGTGGCGCCTTGTGAAAAGAGAGCCTTCATGCTCTTTGCAGCCACCCTTGAAGTACTGGAATACTGTGATGAGGTCCCCCCTGAGTCCTCTCTTCTCGAGCAAGAAAAGACATAGTGCCTTCAGTCTTACCTCATACAGCAGGTTCTTCAGCCCTTTGATCATCTTCGTGGCCCTCCTTTGGACCATCTCCAGCCTGTCCTTGTCTTTTTTGAACTGTGGCGACCAGAACTGAACACAGTGTTTCAGGCACAGCCTGACGAGTGCTGAGTAGAGTGGGTTGATCACATCTCTATCTCTGTTATTAGTGCCTCTGCAGATTCAGCCCAGGATCCAATTTGCCTTTGTTGCTTCAGCGATGTACTGCTGACTTATCTTCAGCTTGCCGTCTACCAAGATCGCCAGGTCGCTTTCAGCAAGTCTGGTCCCTAGCCACACAGGTCTTAGCCTGTACTGGGCAATTTGGTTATGTCATCCCTTTGGATCATTCTTTCATTTCATGTCGGACTTTATTATAGCCCCCTTTTCTTCAATCAGTATAGTGGTTTTAAAATTTAAAAATAGTAAATATGTTATAGATGAAGCAACATATATATTTCTGATTAACTAAAAAATCCCACTGACATTTTCACAGCTTTGTTCTGCTGTCTGCATTTTGTTCCTACTAAAGAAGGACTGTGTTTAAAAACTGCTTGAACAGAAGTGGCTTGAGGTGAGGAGGCATTAATGATGGAGGAAGAAAGATGGGCTACCTCTGTAAGAAATGCATGTGAGAGAATAGACATAAACATCTGGATGAATGAGGAAAAAAAAAAAAAAGAAAAAGAAAAAAGCAGATAAAACTTTGTTTTGCTAAATTTTTCTAAGTTTTAAAGAAAACAAAATACAAACTTTGAAAAAAATTTCAAGAAGGAAGGTATATAATAAAAAGAATAATAGGATTAAAAGAAGTCAAAACTCAGTGTAAACATTTTCCCCTCGCAAAAATGAGACAATACATAAATTGAAATAAAATAGGTTTTGAAAAAATAACTTTGAAAAATAACCTTTAGCATATGACATCACAGCTTTTTTAGCTTTTTTTATTCAGATTATAAAGTAAATCAGTATTTTGCTCTGATTTTCTAAAACTTTATTGACTTTAAAAATTTACTGACAGCAACACAAGTACCAAGAAACAGTTACATGTAAATAATTGAAAAAACTTCCAGGATGACAGAATACCTAATGGATTTAATTCTATTAGAATCCTAGGAGCTGCACCTATTATAAGAATTAGTGTTGCTGATACGGTTAAAATGGTTTGACACTTTGGGATTTGTTAAATAGGGCTAATGAAGGACTCATTGCTTGAGAAGCGTTATATAGGGAATAAACTATAGTGAAGATTTCAAAAATCCCACAACAATGATTATGAAAATATTTTGGAACAAAACCCTCAGAGAATCAATTTGGGTTAGAGCATATATTTAATTTTGTACAATAACAAAACCCAAAGCAGTAAATTAATGCTCACCAGTCCCCAAACACATTTTTGCTATCTAGGCAAAGTCACCCTGAAAGACGATGGAGAGCAAATCAGTTCATTTATAGTGAATGAGATTTCAGTAGTTGCAGAGTATAATCCTATTTTGTTAGCTCTCCTCCTACTTCTAAATTACACTTCCTTACAGCACCAGCTTTATTTTTGAAAATGATGTTGTCCACCCAGCTCTAAAATTAAATTTGTAGTAGTAACACCTGGTTCCCAGTTTGTCACTTCCTTTGCTGTGATCTTGTCCTTTTCTGAAGTTATGACTGACTTAACCAGTTACATGCAAAGCAATGTATAGGCAAGTTTTCACTAAAAAAATCCCAAACACCATAGCAGGTTTTTTTGTTCCGTACATCAGTGTGTACATATTTAGAAATCAAGGCGACAAAAGCTAGAGATACATGCCATGAATATGTATGGGGCTACACATTTTAGGTCTTGTGCCAGGCAAAAAACCTCAATAACCAAAAAAACCGCAAAAAAACCTCCAACCAAAAAACTACTTATAGCAAATGAGTCATGAAAATCTGATGCTACATTTGCAAAAAATGTGTTGCTTCCATGATCCAAACACTTCTTTCTTCATCTTCTGTGCTTAGCAATTAATGACAGAAACATCTCTGTGCTACACCAGTGACTAGCTGCCAAGGTGGCCCGGAGGGATTAGAGACAGCTGGGCATAGAATTAATCTCTGCCAGTTTGTTCCAGGTGAAGCCCTGGCCCAGAATACTTGCTTCCTTGTATTGTCTGGTATGCTCTTTCTCCTTGGAGGACAGTAACAAGAAGAATCTTTCAGTTGAAGTTATGTATATTCCTCCCCACCCCACTAAAAAGTTATATGAAATCTGGCAGGTGCAAATAGTGTTCTTGATTAAGTGATTAATAACAGTATATATAAAAAGCATCGTGTATACAAGCAGACATACTGGAGAGGTAAACTACTGTATAAACAGCTCTTTAGAGAAGTAACAAAATTATTTGGATCTGACATGCGTTATTGCTCCTGCTTTATGCTAGGCATCATCAATAGGAGACTTGAGTAATTCCAGATTGCTTGTTAATGAGTGATTTGGTAGAAAAAAACCACACAGAACTCCTTCAAGACCTAACATTGTATTGCAAAATATATCAGCACTTAAATCTTAGCTTAAATCCTAAATGCCCAATTGCACACTTTCAAGTTTACTTACAAAAAATATTGCTATCATCTTTGAAGAGAGATTTGATTAGAATGAACCAAATGCATCAGTATTTGCAGTCTCATTGTCAGGCCTTGAAGACACCACTAACCCTGACTGTCTCTGCCCATCCCCCTGAGACATCCCCCACTTGCCCATGGCCAAGCACCTCATTTCCACCCCCCAGAACTCCCCCCACCCTGTCCACAGCTCAGGACCTCATGTCAGCCCCCTAGGGCCATCAGACCCTGCTCTAGCTATGTCACAGCAAGGGCAGTCTCCAGCTCTCCACAGCCCTGCCTGGCCATGGACCTAGCTGAACCAGGCCCACCCACAGGCCCACATCCCAACCCAGCCTTGATCTGTCCCCATGCAGGTGCCCGATGCCTGGGGCTGCCTTGGTGCCTCCTGGCTGCCCAGTCCTGGCTGCAGTGGCAGACAGGCCCTGAATGCCAGACCCTACCCTGTCACCTTGCCATGGGGAGCACCCTCAGGTTCCTGGCTCACCATACTTAAGGGGCAAGCCAGCCCTTGTTGCTCCCTGACATGTACAGTGTATGGACTTTCCTTTCCACCACCAGCGTTTCTTAAATCCACTCAATGCTCTGAATCATGGCTGCTAGTATCCTCCTCTCTTTCTGAACTTGTGAGAATTTGTATTTACTTTCTCTTACTTACTGGAGTAATTGCAGGTTTCTCACCAAGTGCAGTGCACACATGGGCATTCAAGTGATATCCAAGTGCAAGAGCCACGAACTCTGTGGTCAGTGCAACTTCTTTTGCAGCTGAATGTTATGTCATCATACAGGAGACAGTTAGAACATGGAGACAAACAATTACGAGCCTAAACTACTGTCTAAATTAATTACTTATCTGTAGCAATCTATTAGCTATCCATAGGTATGTAAGCTGGTTAATTGTAAATGTAGGTTTATAAAAGGAGATTCCCTTTAGTGTCTATATATGCCTACTGGATTTACAGTGACTGACAAAATTTGTTGTCTATTTTATGGCAAAGAAAGTAGCTCATGAAAAAACAATACTTTTTCACCCTGTTCTTCAGCAATAACTCTGGCATACTCCTCACACTTCTGGCTTCAATTCCTCAAGCAGACACTGATTCAAGGTTTTATGGCGCTTTCCACCCCCTACTTCAAGGCCAGGTTTGGGAGCAGTGACTAATACTACCCCTTTGTTGTGTCTAAGCCATATGATAAAACCTTCACAACTCTATTGAATTATTTTTTATAATTTTCTCCTAATTGTTTTTTTCTGAAACTCCACATCCATTATTGTGGGTCTACAATTTAACAATGTATTCCCTTTACTTTCTATTTATATTCCTTTAAACAAGCCACTTCCCCAAAATTGTTGCTCTGTCCTAATATATCAGAATGTTTCTTCCATGCTTTGGGATTTAGCTTATGGTCCTTTCCAAGTTGCTATTTCCAGGTTCTTACCAAACCATAAAGAAAGCATTGTTAATTTTAATCATATCCCAAACCCTAGAGATATAGAAACAAGAGTCAAATGCAAAAAAACCCAAGTGTTTTGAATGTTGAATAATTGAGATTGATATTTAGTTACTTCAAATACTTTGTTTTTTTTTCCTTTGCAACTACCTCCAACAGTCTCACTTATTCCTATTATTTCTCTTTCTAAAAAGGGGTTCGTTGCCTAATATGATCTTCCTTCTGCCATGTCTAAAACTCTCTTGAATAATCCCAGATGTCAAAGCAAAAATGTTTCTTTAAGAAAGTTGTAGCAAGCTAGAAGACATTTAAATTGTCTAATACGTTCTCTGTGTGTAGATACACATGAATATGTAAATACACCACTGATTTTAATATATGTTATAATGAAGTGTTAAAATTTCCTGATGGAGAAAACGAATTCTATTGAATAACACTGTTTTCTCACAACAAAGTAACATTTGCTTTCAGGCAGGTGGAATTTTAAAGCTCCAATGATTTTTCTATAACTGTATGTATGTTCATTAGCTTAAAAAAGAACCATACTATGCCACTGTCAGAATGAGCTATGCTATGGTGTCTGAAAACCTCATCTACACATGTATTTATTTTCTAGCATTAAGATGGAATGAGCTGTGCAGAACATATGCTATAAATTCCAGTACTATTCTTTTAAGAATAACTTCCAAAGAATGTCTTCATATTTTGAATATAAGAGGTATGAACTGTATAAAAAACCACAAAAAACCCAAACACAAAGCCACCTTTCTTATCTGGAAAGTACAGAACAATCATATCAGTGTGATTTAAATTATGATGCTGCTTTTTTATTTGGCATTTTTGTCTTTTGTTTGGTGGTCACTTAAAGTATTTAATCTTAGTTCCTAGCATCTCATTCAAAGTCATATGTATCAGGTCAATGATAATGAATGTGTATTTGTACATTATTTAATATATAAACCAGATGCACCCTACAATTTCAACAATATAGTACATATAGATGAAACTTTAGCATTTGAATGGTGTGTAAAAGGCAAATAGAGGCAATCTTCTTTGGTGATTTTTTATTTGTTTTCTTGATTAAATTTACCTTTGCCAAATTAATCTTACTTAAAAAGAATATCCTTTTTAAAGACATATGAAAAGTTACAGAGAGATTTCTTTATTATTACACATATGGATCTGTATTAAAGTAGCATGAAACTATTTTCTCGGAATTTTTTCTCTAAGAAGGCAGAATTTGACCTCCAATGTCACAAGAAAGCTTTTCAACCAGTTTATTCCATGTACCCAAGAAAGATCCAGTACTTTTAAAGTGATTTATGTAGGAAATATAGCAAATCTAAACAACTATTCTTGACCCTTGTGAAGGAAAAACCAAAAAATGGAATCATGCCAGGAATGTTACACTTGTGGACAAAACAAAGACCATGTCCAAACCAAGTGTGGGTGTAAACATGGGTGGACAGGCTGAGCCATCAGTATGATTTCAGTTCCTTGGACTATTGCTGAGGTTAGGCAGAAAGTAGCAGCAAACACAAGGGAACCAGGCTAAATTAAAGAGGATTAACAATCACAGCACATGTTGTTTAAGAAAAAATTATTTAAAAAATAATCCATTCCAGTTTCAGTTTTCCCCAGGAACAGAGGGTTAGGGGAATGTTTTAGTGGACCATCAGTGTCCCTCAGATTTTCAATAGGTGGGTTCTTTTCCTTCTCTGCATTGGCTCATCTTGAGGCTATTCTTACACATTTTCCAATCACAACCTGCTCTTTTCCCCCTGCTCTCAAGGAAGGGGTGAAATCTTCCCACAGCACCCATGACCCCAGGTGTCTCTTTATCCCACAGGGATGGCCTGAGGCTGTCAGCCCCTTCCTCCTGACAGTACTCACAGAGTTGAAGCTCAAATGTGCTGCCATGTATGTTCATGTTTTCATAGGCAGAGACATCATGTAGATGTATTAAACTGAGGCCAACACACATCTATGCCTATGCACTCCTGACTCTTAATTTTGGGTGGGAAACATGAATCTGGTGATATAGCAGAGGTTCCACAGGGTGATAGCAAAAGCCCCAAAGACTAGTAGTGGAAGCTATAAAAGGTCAGCTATGGGTCAATACACAGAAAAAACCTTGAACACTAGGAAGAAACTGACTCTAGGCACAGTGAAGAGAGCAAAGTATAGTATATAACATAAGTAAAATATGCCATATATGACAAAGGAGATAACAGGAATATATGTTGTTTTGCTGATTAAGGATACCAATTAAACTCAGACACCAGAGTGAAAAGAGTAGGCATATTTTACTGGGCATAACTGAATAATGTAACAGAGTAATACAGAAGACATGCAGTAAGAAAAGACAGATTAGTGCACTTAAAGCAAACAAAAGGAAAATACAGGGTAATGGATCAAATCATTACTACCTGAGGGAGACAATAGTGATTAAGAAAGATACATCACCATTTGCATACTCTACCATCATCCTGACCTACAGACGCTGGGGAGCCCCGGTTACAGCGAGGATTTGGAGAGCCTGTCCCGGCAAGTGGGAAATCCTATGCGGTGCATCCACCCATAGGTGAGGCATCCAAAGTCGCTGTGAGTGGGTCCAGCCTTATATACCCAAAAATCAGCAAGCCAGAATAGCTGGCACCTTTGTTTTGAGTGGAAATACCTGTTTTCAATCTCACATTAGATTCCCCCAGAGCCTGGCCAGGGCTCAAGGGAGAAGCTGAGGGAGTTTCCCTGCTTATCTAATTGGATTATGCGCAAGGTGTCACATAGGCCACAGTGACAGACAACGGTCTCCATGACCCTGTTATTTTAGCCACACACAAAGAAAGATAAATATACATTCAAGTTTGCTACATCTTCCATACATATTTCACTAATGATTACACACTGAGTTAGCAGCTTCGGCTCAGGGCCTGTTTTTCAGGCTTCAATACTTCCACTTTTTACATCAGAATAGGTGGTTTGTTATAACTTAGTATAATACCTACTAGTACAATGGTTATCAGTTATAAAATATACAGGATTCGTCTATAGATCAACTCTGGCTTGGGCCTATTGTCCAAGACTTAGCACTTTATATGTATGTATCACAGCTATGGATGTCATTCCTGATCAACTCTGTTACTAAATAAAACCAGCAGCACCTCTGTGGTTGAGAAAGAACACTAATTTTTCCTTTCCTACTCATCATTTTTAATTATTACAGAATTGGCAGTATATAAAGTACATTTTTTACCTTGTAACTGATTTAAATAAATTAGAGATTTAGAGAGAAATGTGTGTTTTTGTCTGTTTCTTGCTCCAAACTTCCCACAAAAAGGGTGACTGATACTGCATCATAAAGTCAGAAAGCACTCATGCAAAAATGAGGTATATGTAACACCTTCTGTATGTGAAGACATAACATTTTAGAGTGGATTGATTTGGGGTTGAGGACTTGTAACCTGTGAAAGGCAGGATGTTATAAAAGGAAGACTGGAACAAGGAGAGGTTAGTGAAGCTGACACATATTACTAGGGTAAGTTTTAGCCTAGGAAACAAAACTAAAACAGAACAAAATCCTCAGGCAGCCTGAAGACTTGAGTGGAAAAAAAAGTGGTAATATTCTGAACATTGTTGAAACAGAATAGGTCGTAAAACAAGGAAAGATTATGTGAAAGTATGATCCCAGTTGTTTATCATCTGGTTTTATATGAAGTGGTTAAAAGTAAACCAGTGCTGTATGCATCATTTAACCCTAAATCTTATCAAGTCACTCTGTAGAAACTTTACTGCTTCAACTTCACTTTGCTGCAAAACACGGATTGTTGAAAAAAGTAAGCCTGTCTGAGGTCTTTAGTTTTGTTTCAAGAGAAAACTAAGTGAACCAAAGGACATCCAAAGGCAATGACATCTCTCAGTGGTTTAATATGAAGGCATTAGACATATTATACCATGAAATGTGATAACTGCCTAAATCAGCAAACTCCACCAATGGGTGATAGATACTCTGATACATTCTGTGGAAAAACATATTGTGAGTTCATTTCTTGGGGATAAAATAGCAAGATCTTATCTAACAAAATGACATCAATAACACCTGAATTCAAGGTTTCTCACACAGAGGAAGAACTTTCAGAAGATAAAGGCTTTTTCCACTGCAGTTATGTGAGACTAGATATGACTCATTTCTCTAAATTTGAAGTGGAAAAAAAATAACAGTAAAGCAGGACTTTTTGTTATGTGAGGCTGTCTAGAAGACAAGTCCTTCAGGGTGTTCTTTTATTGTGAAATTATATGACTGTTATAGGGAAAGATTGCCTCACTGATTGGCACTTCATTCAGAGGTAAATATTTTTATGAATAACTTAAATTTTAAATTTTCTGGTGCTCTTGTAGTTGTCAGAACTTATGTACTGGTATGATACTTTCGTTCATATCAGTGAGCTGAATACAAGTTTAGGAGGTACATGAATTGTATCTTTTTAATAGTTCTCACAATGATAAAGTACTTGTAAAGGAGCTTTAGCCTGTAGCTGTAAATGTGAAATATTGGACTGTTATTTTAATAGTCTTATTGCTAATACCTAGAGCTACAGTACTAATTTAATTTTCCATCTTACTGTACAGATTTTGGAAAAGTATTGCTAGTGAAAATGAGCTTCTGGATCCCTTTTCAATGAAGAGGTTGCTCAGCTACCCAGATATGAAATGGGTAGAGGTGATAAAATGGCCATATAATGGAGGTGTTCAATTCAAATTCAAAAAACAGCAGCTCAGGAAATTTTGATTGGGAAAGAAAGCTAGTTACATCCTAATTTTGTACTAAGATGTCAGTACCTGCCTTTCAGTACAAAATACTTCTTGGACTTTTATCGCTACATAAGATTCTTTTGATATCAAGAAGATATATTTCAGAATACACACTATATTACTATTGCTTTAAGAGATATGTTAAAAACCAAGCATATTCCATCCTTTATCCCACTCCTTCCTGGTTTCATAAATATCCTGAACACAAAAAATAAAACAAAATAAAAGTGATAAAAAAATAGGATGAGAACAAGATGGACAATCCTTTTACTAGAGAAGAATGGTGAATTATATTACTCTGATAGATCACCATACCTGAGAAAACAAACAAACAAAAATCACCTAACAAAGTCAGCTATGTAAGAAACTAGTAAGCTACAAGACATTCTGTGAAATGTTCAGACAGATGGAGCTTCAGTTCTTCCTGTGCTTTTTATAAACACCTAAATGTTGGTTTAAGATAGGAAATAGCTAAAATGAAGATATGTTTAAATTTAAATTTATTTATATTGTAGTAGTGTACATAATCCATCTGAGGATGCTGGTGCAATTGTTCATGAGATAAAATCAGTCTGACCTCATGGTTTAATGTGAATCTTATAACATCCTAAAACTTTGCTATTGTAAACCCAAGAGGCAAATGAGGGCACTCAGAAATTTAGAAAATTCAGAGATTTCAAACACAGTGTTACAGTTTGGGGGAATGTTGGGGTGGTTGTGTGATGTTACTGTGCATAGCAGATATAAAATCTAACTAAAGGAACAAGGAATGGAAGATTATATTGATTTTTCTACTGAATGAAAAGATGCTACACTAAATTTGCCCAAATAAAAAATGTGGATGACACAAAATAGATTTCTCACTGTTCTGGGAAGGACATGAGAAAGCAGCAAGATAATAGAAGAGGGTCTTTCTCTCTGGAAATGTGATGCTAAACCTTCAAAACTGCTCTTCAAATGTTTTCCAGATTTGAGTGTGAGAATAATCCACCAAGTTTTACTCAAAAAAGAAAAAAAATCAACTTCCAGATACTCCAAAAACTCTGGAATCATAAGTAAAAAAATCAAGCTAATGATTTGACTTAGATCTTTTTTTCAGAAAGGAAGAGAAAGACAAGAATTTAATTATCCAGGATCTTTTCAGATATCTTTTGAGACTTTGAGGAGAATAAGAAATAAGATTATATTTAAGTGTATTAAAATCATATCCAAAACAAAGAAAATTGCCACTCTGTTACTGATAAAAAGGAGCTCATTACATCTTGAACAGTAGGTTATGCATTTGTAAACTTTCAGTTGTACATATTTATGTGGCTTCACAGAACTGATCTGAGTTATATGATCACATGCATTGAACATAACCAGAGTTCATAATAACTCTGGTTTTGCAATATAAGCTTCTAGTCATAAATCTGCCGAGTTCTGCTGTTTAATAGATGGGAAAGAACTTGTAATTATGGGCCCTGACAAAATAGTCCTATTTTTAGATTTAAAATGAAAACAAGTCATTTTCCATGTAGATACCTGAATTTAATGACTGAAGCAAAGGAAGAATGCATTCAATACCTTGAAAGACAACTTATCATTCATCATACCTTCTCCTCAATTATTTTGCTTGCTGATATGTTTTGTTCTCTTCAGAATTAATATGAAGTATTACAACTACTAAAATATTTATACTTTATTTACAATTGATTAATTAATTAACAAAGATAAGTTGGCCTGGAAGCTATGGAATAGGTTGTTTTGGTTTGGACTAGCTGTTCTGTATGAGATAAAAGTTTTCTGAACAAAAAATATATTTAACTCTGTTACATATCATTATATTAATGTCTTCCTAGTGAATCCCCCAAATCAGTTTTAACAGTCAAGAGTTCACTTTTCTAAATTTAACAATACTTACTAATATTATTATAAATAAATGCAGTAAAAATGATGGTTATAAAAGTAAATATCAACTATAATAATAATAATAATAATAATAATAATACAGCATCAACCATACCTATTATATTACTTTATTATTGACAAATGTCCCATCTATGATCAGGTTTTTACTTTTAAACGTCAACACTCTGATAACATTCCATATCCAAAAGGTTATATTTTGTCTATGTGATGAATATAAAAGGTAAGAGATAGTATTCTATCCCTATTTAGAAAAGGAAGAAGTGGCTCACTTCAAGAGGAATGGAAAAAAATTGATGAATTCATACAGGAAGTGAAAGCTAAATTGAGCTTAAACAACTGAGATATAAGGCTGAAGTACAGAAAAGCACACTTATAAACTGTCTTTTTCTCTTAGAACAAGTGTATTCAAGTGTATATACAGTAAAAAATCTTCAAAGAATACAGACACATTATGCAGTTTAGCAGTGGGAATTATATACACTAAGGCTCTAAAACAGAGCACAGTAAGCTCTACTCATAGACAGGTATCTTAAAGGTTTGATACCAGGTATCAAATTATGGAAAAAACACTACTGATGTCAAAGCTCTTAATTTCGATCAAAGCTGCCCTTACCTATTTTCTTGGTGATCCCCAAAGTCAAGCAATACTAAAATTATACGTACTTGGAGACTAAATAAATCAAGCTAGCAAGTATCTATTTAACTGTTGTGGGTTTTTTCCTATTACAGTTATTATTTCATCATCACTGACAATCTGAGAGGTTAGTAGATAAGAGGATAGGACTGTTATATAGATAATCCATGTGCCATATGAAGGTTACATTTATACAGGGAACAAAATCTTATATAGAAAAGTGGAGATTACTCATATCCTTTTATTTGCAATTTTAATTTTAGTGAAACTGTATGTAGATGTATATCTAAATCTGTGGTTAATAGGTTTCTGGCACACTAGAGATTCAAAATCGCCACAGATTCTTAGTAACGAGTTATCTGAAAAGTAACACTGTCAAGTCATTTAATACCTAAAAACCCCCTAGATAACTATGTTTAGTATTCTGTGTGAAACTCAGTGAGGAATGTTATTGATGTTAAATACTGATACTAAATATTCATTCAGACTTTAAAGGCAGGCTACACTGATTTTTCCTGTATCCCTCCAATGAATAAGCAATAATTCTAATATTTTTGTTATTATTGATATTTCAAAAATATATGTCAATTATACATACAGTCATTGAAACACACTGTTCATGCTGTTGAATATAAATTTTTATCAGGTATACAGTTACAAATCTTATCCTATATGAAAACAATAATAGTGCTCCATGACTCCTTCAGTGCCTAAAATTTCAGTTTGAGATTACAGTTATGGAAAATTAAACTGAAAGTTTTGAAATTGTTTTGATTCCCTTATTTATGAAAACAATCAAGGCTGTCACTGACAAGACAGATACAGTAAGCAGTTATATATTTTAAACCATCAATGGAATAATAAGTGGTGGCTTATATTTACATTACATCTTGAAGGTCAAAAGCAACAACTTATGGGTGAAGAACTACTCAAAAATATTAAGGACAATTCTGAATGACAAATACATTTCAAATTTCTGTGTTCCACCTCTGTGACTGTTTGGTAAACAAACAAAATGCACATGATTAATTATTTGTTGGGAATTATTTTCTTAATATCAGCTGGGGGATTGAAATGAGATGTTAATAACAATTACTTATTTCTTTTAATGTCTATGAAGTGTGTTCAATAGTTGGAGAAAAATATATCAATTATATATAAAAAAGAAAGAGTTCCTTATTCAACTGCCTATCTTGACTGTTCTGAAAGAAAATGCTAACATTCCTACCATGTATCAAACCTCAAAGTCTATACAAACCATAACTCACAAAAAGTAGACATAACTTAGTATACTAATGGTGGCAAAAGTTACAGTATCATTGTTTATGGGAAATAAAATAGAAGCATGTAATTTACATCCTTTCTCATTAGCAAAGTTCCCTTCAAAATATGCACTCTTCTGCATTAAAAAAAAAAAACAAAAAACAAAAACAAAAACAAAACCAAACCAAAACCACAAAACATCTAAAACATCTCAAGCAACAAAATTTAAAAATGCATAATTTTAAAAATAATAAAGTGCTGCCTTCTAAAATTATAAAATAAACCCCATGTAATTGATTGTCAGTCACTTAAACACAGACCTACTAAGTTGAAAATGTAAACTAAGACCTGTGAGCTATAAAAATAACCAAAGAAAACATATTCTTCAGGAATATTAGGCTCTCAGGATTTGGGGTCTACATAGGAACATTTGAGGCTTTTTCTGTCTCCTAAATGATAAAAATCCCTAGAATTAAGGGAAAGATCTCTTCTGCAGCTATTGTCATCATGTATTGTAGGGGCAGAAATATTTAATTCTGTAGATGATATCCTACACAAGTGGGATAGAGTCATGGACTTTTTCTGTAAACTGTAGCTTGGCCTGAGAATACCCTTCTCTGCCTGTCACACAGGGCAATCAGCCTGATATCCAGCATAGCATAATTTACCATGTCTCACTGACTCTGGGCCAGGCTTACTACTGACTTTTCCCTAGCAGTGAGCTTTTTGGGGGCCTAATTCTTTTTGTGTTCTTAGCATTACACACACACACACACAAAAAAACCCCCAAACTTTCTCAGCACCAGTCACTAATATGATCCAGTGCTTCATAACTGTGATGGACTAAAAGAAAATACAAGTGAAACATTCAGTATTGACCTTTTTGGAAGAAAAGTATTAATTTAAGAAAAAAATGTCCTTGCTTATTTAACAAAAATTCCACTCTATTGAAATCACTGTAGAGTGAATTAAAGAAACTCTAGTTCTAGCTTCTGTGTGACTCTGTATCTTAGACTTTCTCTGACATGTTGTATTGCTTCTAGTCAATCAGTGACCCACTGCCATTCTTCCTAAATGCTCTTACTGTCTTAAGAAGTCTTATATATTCATTTGAGTGTAAAAGAGTTTTTCTGCATTTTCAATGTTCAAAAAGTTTTGAGATCTTTATTTGACAAATACAAGTATAAAATGCTGAGAATTCTAATGTCCTCAACATTCCACTTGAAAATAAAATATTCTTTAATTGAAAAATATAGACTTATATCATATCTGAAAAAATATCAGATATAGACACATCCCAAAATATAACCCAGTTCTGAAAATATACATCAAGGTGTCAGTATTTTCCTACACTCCAGAACTATAAAGTCTTCAATCCAATGGAGACGATAATTTTTAAGGCAATGTATCTGTAGAAAAAGCTATAATTGAAATAGCATAAATATGGTTTTAGACAATATATTATTAGAAATAAACATTCTTCTTTTTTTAACGGTATGGTCTTTTAAAGTCAGAATTTTCTGAGAAAGTCTACTTCAAAGAATAAAATTATAGTGAAATCATATTTTCCAAGCTTCTGAATCTCTAAATCCTCCTATAACCCCAGGATATAACACAGTACATACAAATTACAAGATTAAATCTCCTTCAGGAAAGCTTACTTTATTGAGATACAAGAACATATTCTGAAAGAGATGCAAGAATAACTGTGAGAAGGGGAAAAAACTTTTTTTTTGTTAAAGATAGTTAGATTTAGTGGCAGTCATGATAAAAAAAAAAATAGTTAAGCAACAACCAGCATGAGGGAAGGCATGAAAAGAGTAAACTGCCATATCTCACCAGCTCTCTAAACTTCAGAAGAGTTATTGGTCTTCATTAAACCTTGAAACATAAAACAAAGCTTTGAAATTTCAGCAAAGTAGACTGCTTTCAGCAAGTCAGTTTATTCAACCAAATCTATGAATGGGAACTTCTTGTTTGTCATTTGATGTCATTAGAAAAAATTATATTTCTAATTTTAAAAAGAATGAACAAGCAGACCTAGTAAGAGTAAAGATCATTGATTTTTTTGTTTGTTTCTTTGACAAAAAGATCACTCACTCCTGAGTTTTTCTCACTTCATTTTTTTCCACCTAAAATGTCTAAAGAAATCCATGAACTTTGCTGTTGAAATGCTGTCCCTTGTAAGAAGTAACATCTTTATGTGATACTATGCTACTGTGCCTTTTCAAAGGGAATCTTTATGAGACTATTCTACTTCTGTTAATCCAGATTTAATTTCCCACAGTTGTCTGTATGTGTACAGATTTGCTTGAATTGCTTTCTTATTGTTGTTTTCTGATGTGTTACCTTGGTTAATATATGTATATATGTATGTCTTATCAGTGAGTTCTCAGTTCTTGGGTGATCATGTAATAGCAGGAGAGGAGTGTCACATTATTATTAGTTTCACATAAAAAGAATAACAGTTCCTACCAAAGAACAAGTATTTCTTATCGTCAGTGTTGTAATGAAGTCTAAAATAATCTACAGAGTATGAAGAACTGTAAAGAAGAGAAGAATGATCGGGAAAGAATGGAAGATGAGTATGCCTGTGTGTGTATAAACATACACGTATGAAAAGATTAAACTAATCTCTGACTATTGTATAATGTTCACAAGTGCTTAGTTGTTCTTGTAATGGTGCTTAAACAATGAGATTTTGAGCAGACTTTGCAAAAAGAAACGTAGAATATCATAATATTAAATTATCCTGTTCCTCTTGTCCTAAATTGTATGTATGTTTTATTATACCCATGATATCATCTCTCTCCTCAGATAAGTAAATATTCAGTAATGCCACATACTTCTTTATTAATGTTAGCATAATCAGTCAATTGATAGCAGACTGTCCCATGTGCTTATGGGGAGCAGTGCTCTGCAGGTGCTGGGACCCCTTGTGTTATGCAAAGGCTGTGCTCCAAAACAGACCTGTTTGGGCTTCATATTTCAAACTGATTTTAAACAGTGCTTGATTGTGAGATTAAGTAAATTAAAAAAAATATCTTGAATGGGACAGTAGAGCAGATAAATTCCTGTAAAAGCGATTAAAGTTCCCATAGGGGAAATATAAACCATAGATGATTTTGCCTTACCAAACAACAGACAAGAACTTAATCCTTATTTTGACAGTAAGTAATTCTGAAATACCTCATGAAACTTGCTTCAATAGGTTTCAGTTATTCCAACCAAAGGAATCTCAAGAATGAAGCTGCACTGAAGAACACCGCATGCCATGTAAATATAAAGTATATAATTTTTATACTTTTAAACAAGAGATAGCAGAAAGAAGTGAAAACTATGGAACTAATGGAACTAAGGCTGAAAAATATGTTGTACAAATTCTGGAATGATAGAAATCGCTGATTTAAGAACTAATTACAGCTTAGTTTATTGGGGAAAAAGAACCAACAAAAACAAAAATAAACCTGCAAACAAAATATAAATTGGGAAAGGAGTGTAAGAAGCAGTTTAGTTCTTGACAAGCTGCCTGCTGTCAAACGGTCTGATACATTTTTACACAGCAACAATCATAATGAGTTAGGCTGGAAAGTGCACTTTGCTCAGTATAATATTTCCAGCAGTGGGCAAAAGCAGATGACTGTGGAAGAGTACAGGAACACAGAAACCGTATGGTAATGCTCACACACAGTGCTCTCCCAGCCTTCAACAGCTTGAGGCTTTCTGAGTCAGAAATGGCATTTTTATAATGAGCCTCAGTGGATTTTCTGTATCAACTTGTCTCCTTTTGAATCCAAGAGAAATGTAATGTCCACAGCATCCTAGGGAACTCCACATCTTGTTATATTATATAAGTACAGTCTTTGGTGGGGCATTTTGCATTTTTCAACTACTAGCTCAATCTTCTGCTAGAAGAGAATGTAATTAGTTGATCCTCCTTTTCTTTCTATTTACCAGTGATAATTTTTGAGATCTCTATCTAATCTTATTTTGGCTATTTCTTTTTCAAGCTTAGTTTAGTAGCCTATTTTGTCATGTCTCATACAGAAACCTTTCCAAACTTTGATCATCCTTGTCACTCTCTCATGAGTGATTTCCAGGCTTCGTCTTTTGAGATGAGAGAACCAAAGTTACACTCGACATTCAACTCAGAGATACAGCTTGATTTTATATATTTTTATTCTCATTTTTATTCTCTTTTTCTTCCCTAAAATTCTATCCATAATGAAGATAACATCAGTTATCTTTATAGATAGTGAACTAGTGAACAACAATAGAATAATAAATGTTAAAAGGTTTTGGAAATCATGGTAAGAACTAAAGAAGTACAATAGAGTTAAACTCCATAATTTTCACATAATCATAGCCTGATCTAGCAGCTCCTATCAGCAGCCAAAAAACAATCGAGTCCAACAGACATAGGTTTCAAACTTTTTGATGTTAACATCACTAATAGTAAAGGCTCCTTTATTTCAAAGCAAGAAAAGAATTAGGTTGTCTAAAGACAGCTCTAAGGAGAGTACAATCTTCTAAAATAATCCCAAAAGGTACTGGTGGAAAAAGATTGTCATTTATGCATAACAACTCAATTTTTGTTACATGCTACATCCAAGATGGCAATAGACCACAGCTGAGTAGGTGGCATTGTAAAATAGTTTCTGTACAATTCAGAAATACAGTCTGGGATTCATCTTGTCAAATGTAATGGTCTACATAATAGGTATTTTCATCTGAGTAAGTTACTATATGTTTCATTTATACTTTTTTTCGTGAATTACACCTGGGATATATTACTGGATGGTGAGGTAATTTGTGCAAAATTATCCTCAGGAGCAGGCTAGCCTTCTCCTCAGCCATTGTTTTGTAGCATAACAGTCTTCTGCTAGATCCAAGAGGTATCCTTGTAAGCATGACACACAAATACTTATTTGTAATGTTGTTTTCAGTTGAAAGAGCCTGAAATTACAGAAGGAAATTTCGCAGCCCACCAAAAATAACTTTGTGACCTCATACTGTGAGGATTCATGAAGCTGCGGGTATTTGAGAGCCAGTGACCTCCCTAGACAGTGCTGAAGAATTATGTTAGATGAAGACATCCATGTTTGTTATACATCCATAGTGTCTGCCTGAAGCCAGATGAAAAATTTCCTGGCTCTTTTCCTAAGGGAATTATTTGACTATCTCCAGAAGAAAATCTGAGAGTAAATTCGCTTGGCCCAGACTGAAGTAAGGCAGAAATGGGGAGTAAGAGACATTTATAAAATAAGATACTGTCAATGGAAAGAAATAGAAATTTAGATAAGTTCCTAATACAAGATAACATCAAAATGTACTCCCTAAATTTTCAGATGAATTGTTCCCTAGAAGTGGCTATTTGCTTTCTTATCTGTGCTTTGAGTCTAAGGTAAGTAACTCAAATGTAGTGCCTAATACTAAGCAAGCTGAATCCCTTCTGTAGTCTTTACTCTCTGAACATTATCCTAAGCAATAAATTGGTGATAGAGAAATTATTATGTCCTGAAAACAGGACATTGATATCAGAATTTGTTCCATATGTACTTCTTTTAAATGCAAGAACAATACCAATAACCTCTACCTTGTCAACTTTTAACATTTTGTTAAACAATATTACAGATGCAATTGTATTGGTTTTATTCACACCAGCTATTGTGGGTTTTATAAGAAACAGAAAATTCTCATTATAAACCTGAATACTGGACATTAGCAGCAAACAGAAAATGACACTCCGTGTCTTAATGGGAAATCATGATCACATCCAGTTCCATCACCACAAATGGCTAATTTGGAATAACATCATTTTTTCAGATCAACTAAATGTATATCCTGAAGAGAATCATAGCATTTCCTTTAAACCCTAGGAGGAAGTGAGTTAAGAAAGGCACTAATAAAACTTTTTTTGCCAGAAAAGCTCACAGACATTCAAAAATCACAGCAATCTAAGTCTGAGCCCTAGCATTTGTTGCTATCAGAACTGATAGAATTACTGACACATGCATATTATGAGTTGGAAGGATAACTGCAAGACCACATAACAGGAGACAGTGTCTCAGTCAAAAAGGAAGATTTTCAGTAATTGTGTTATAAGTATTTACAACTCTTTATTACATCAAAATCGATTGCTTAGGTATTATTTGTGTTACATTTGGTTGGAGAAGCTACACTTTTAGCAGTATCTCATAAGAATAACCTGAAATGGGCTGTTTTGCATAGTGAAGTATGATATGAGCAATCACAAAATGAGTGAAGTAGACCTCTGTCAACTCCCACACTCTGAGTGATTACTGAATAATTGAATTATTACAGTGAAAATAATGAGCTGAATGTACAGAAGGAAAACAGTTTTTAACTCTTTAGATCAAATTTTATTGCTTGCCACATTCGCTGAAAAAGGTCTGATTGAAAAAACACATTCAGGAACACAATTTTGCTCAGAAAAAAGTAATGAGTAATGAAGACAAAAGTTTTTGAGATAAATTTATGAAAGGCTGCCCTGTGGAAAACAGTGACAACCATGTAGTTCGTCAACATTCATGGATCTGTTACAATATTTAATTTGTGAATTGATCTCTATGTTTAATTATTCTCCCTTGATACAGCATGTGGCTAATGAGATTTTATTACCAATTTTTTAGTTTAGATGCAATTTTTCCAATACCTCTTTGTCCTTTATTAAATAGATATTTAACAGAACAACAGGAACATTGTAAGGCCTCAATTAAAAGTAATCATAGATTATAATTTTATCAGTTTAAGCACACGAGGATGTTTTAGAATTTGAAAGAAAGAATGTAAAAATGTAAAGGTAAGAGATATTATTATCTTTTTTTAAAAAAAAAAAAAAAAGAAAGAAAGAAAAAGAACAAAACATGACAAAAAAAAGCAGTTGGATCAAGGTAATGGTCAAAAAAAGTATGGCTCGAATAAGATGTTCCAAATATTCCTGGGCTCCAATTGACAGCAGTCGAGGATTAATGCTAAAAACTTGACCTGTGTAGGCTTACAGTGGCCAACTCTATGTAAATCTACTCAAGTCCAACTAGAAAGCTACATTCTCACAATAAATTAATTCAGTTTTGTTGAAATGTTACCATTTCTTGTTGAAAAGTAGCTATTTACTCAGAATTCTTAATTAGATATTGTGTCTCCTAAATATCTGAGTTGAGGTTGTCAGGATATAACATATTTATTATCTCATGGTATACTAAAAATATATTGTTATATTCCAGTTTATTACATTTTTCACATTTATGAGTTTGGTTAGTTTTGTTTTAGTTTAAAACATAAAATTTGTTTTTATTACCAGGCCATTTGTACTATTTCACTAATATCTTGCAAGAGCTTTGAAAGGCTATTAACTTATATTATTATAAACACTAATCATGCAAGCTAATATTATAATTGCATAATTGCTCAGTGATTGTTGGATTTATACCATATTTGTTTAAGATACATAAGTAATGAAAAATTATTCTGAAAATGACCTCTGTGTGTATTATTATAAAGATATATTTCTCATGTTCTTGTCTTTCTGTTGCAGCTGTATTACATTGTAAGTCTAAGTAATTTTCTTTCTTCTCTTTCCTCTAAGTGAACCTATTGTTCTCCTTATGAAATATATTGAAAAAAAAAAAAAAAGTGACTGGTGCAAAACCCATGACTGACTTTGATCAAACATACTTATAAAACGGTTCTTTACTTCCCCTTAAAGCAATAACAAATACGATTATTATCAAATGTTACTTTTATCTCAATCAAATCTATAGTAATTAACTGGCTTTGTTCTTCAACTAAGAGAAGTAGAACATAGAGATAATAAGCCAACCCTCTCACTGATGTTAAAGGAACTATTCAATTAAGCCAGACAGGGCTATTTTATCAGGCTGATTTCCTTCTATGAAGTTAGCTGTACTGGCAACCTGAAACACAGTTAAATAACTTCATTCAATTTAAAATAGAGAAAAATTAGAAGGGATTTTAAGGTAAATTAAGGTCCTAAACTTAAGACTTCCAAATAGTATAGGAACGACTCTTAGAACTCTTGGTTCATTACCACATCCCTGGTGTCAGTAGAGACCTATTAGTGCAATGCGATAGAACAGATTGTTTAGCAAACTGTTTACATCAAGCTGCTATTTTACATAGCCATAGGATATAAAATACAAGTTCAATGTATTAAAAAGTTCTGTCCTTAGATATACACATTGCTTCCCAAGAAAGGGAGAACAACATTTTTCTCCAGTAGGTTAATATTTCACTAAGATTTTAATCAAAATAAAAGAGATTATATGCCAGAGGAGCAGCAGTTCCAAAGAAGTAAAAAAGAAGTCAATAATACAGGGGAAGAATATTGAAAATGCTTACTGAGTAAGTTAATAAATCACTGCAATTCCTGCATTACTGCAGGTTGGAGGGAAGGCATGGGAGAGAAAAATGAATAAAAACTGAGGACACCGAGAATGGAACCAGAGTACAGAAGTTATCCTAACATCCCCTAAAGGATGCATTTCCTTTAATTGCAAGCCAGACAACTAAGACATTCAAAAGGAGACCAAGTCTGCTATCACCCAGGATAAGAGTCACCTACACCCTGAGATGAATATATAAAGGAAGTTTTTAAGAGAGGCACTTTATCATATATTTTCCTTTTCTGACAGTTGTGTCTGCTGCCTATGACCAAATCTTTATAAGTCAAGTTGTGGGGCACTGAAAGACTTTTCCAGGATATCTGGAAAGCACAGGATTTTTCCTGCCTGAATGCATGGGCTAGTATGAGAGCGGGTTATGTGAGTGTGTAAGTGTTAGGGGTGTTCTTGGCTGTAGCCAAGAAATCTCTCAATTAAATTGCACAGCCCTTAATAAGTAGCTTTAATGGTTAATAGTAAAATAACTTGTAAGAGTCTGGATTTTCAGAGGCTTTAGCTTCCAGCATTTTTTTATGCTTTTGTCTGAGACATTAAAGAGCTCCCTAGTATAAGGTATTTCTTTACTGCTGCAGGCAGTTTTAGACCATGATCAAGCACTGTTTAATTTTGAAAGGGTTAAAATGAGTCAGCCCTTGAAGTCTCACTACATGAAGAGAGTTTTCTAAATTTTACACCATTTTGTTGTCTGGATATTTTAGTTTTTCTTTCTTCCCTGTTTAAAAAAGTGGAACACATGCATATCATAGCCTCATAGCTCATCTCACTTCCCCCTATGTAATTAATATATACTTGTAAATAAACCTATAGAGAGTCCATTCAATGCTACTGTTTTGACAATATGTACTAAATGAGAGAGAAAATTAATCAGTGCTGTGAAGTTAGCAGCCAAACATGTAATATGATTTCTCTGCATCCTTAAGGTACAGACCCTTTTTTTTCCCCCTTGTAATAGTGTTCTTAAAAAACTGAATGTTTGACTATGTGCAAATTCCTAAGTGATGCAGCTTATTTTGTGTAATAAATCACAATAACTGGTATTTGCTATTCTAATGCTTGATATTAAGATAAAATTTACTCCTCAATAATAAAAGAGTGATGGTCTTATCTTTTTAAAAGAAACAAAGTACTTCTGTTGCATATCACACCTCGCACCTTCAAACTTAAACCTATTGGATATAACTGCAGGATCCCACTTGAAAAAATGCCATTAACCAATTAACCAACTAATCTCTACTTAAGTCATATTTTGAAATTTATCTATATTATTCTATTCAACGTGTACAGTACCGATGGTTAAGTATTTTGAACAAATCTAACACTCATAACAAGTAACCTAAATATATGATAAATTATGTGAAAATAGTAAATATATACTTTCTTTTTATAAAAATATTTTATTTATCTTTTTTTTTTAACTTTTTGATCTATGATACA